>NW_027069765.1:521347-771490 GCF_002906115.3 Quercus suber | reverse complement strand
TAGTTTTACCATAGGCTTGGGTCCGAGGACCATGCAATACCTTGGTTCTGTCTACCACTTCTATTTTTCTGTAAGTAGAGGTTTGTCCTCGGATCGCTTTACTGGAGGTGATTCCTCCTTGGGTCGGATTATGATCTTTACATGTGGCGTTGATCTCGCCTCCAGCTCGAGGCCCTATCTTTTTCATTTATGAAGCGCCCTTTGTCTGTTCGTGTTCCGCGCTTGACGCTTCGGTGTGCGAAACGCGCCTTCATTAATGTCCTCGTGAATTAACACAAGTCCAACAGTCTACGGCCTCCTTGGAAATTGGTGGCTTCATTATTAGCCCAGCTGATAATTCTCTTTTCGAACTCCACATGAATTAATTCTCACCAACCTCCATCCCCTATAAAAGGTGGGGAGATGGTTTCTCCACAATCCATGGATCTCTCAACGCAAACAGAAAAAACACATTCTTCCAGCTTCCCAAGCCCTTTTTACAACCCCGCCGGAATTGTGATTAGAATTGGCAAAAGCTGGTATGGCCGCAGCCCCCACTGGGCTTCCGGTGCGGCAGAATCTAGGCGTAACCCCGATGGCGCCCTACAAGGTGACCCAGAGGGATGTTGTTAGAGTACCTAACGTCTCTCCTCGGAGCGCACCCCCGACGAAGAAGACGTGCGAATTTATCTCATGGGCGGTGCTCGAGTGTTGCCGTCTCCAACGGCCAACACTCGCGAGGATTGGAGAGAATCAAGGGAACATCATGGGGGAAGGTATCCCGGAGCCCCTGCATCTACTCCTCTCTTTGTTCCAGCTCCGCCGCGCCGAGAAGGGAGTTGTTGGTGGCCTGGAAACATGATGGCCCTCCCCCTTCCCTGCCTTTTGTGTCAAGCTCTCCCATTCTCTTTATACCAATAAAGGGACGGCTTGACACTTCCCACCGGCTAGCTTTTTTAAGGCGGCTCCACCTGGGCCTCTGATTGTAATTTGTACTGTTTCTGTTTATGAAATAATAATATCAAGATTTCTCTCTTCGCTGTCGAATCTTCTATTTTCTCTTTTTCTTTTTCTTTTTTTTCTTTTTTTTTTTTTTTTTTTTTTGTAAATCGACCACTTAGAACAACCGCCTGGTGCGCCGGCCAGCACCCTAATCCTTCCCACAGACGGCGCCAATTGTAGGGACTCAATTTGGATTTGACCTTGAGTACAACTGGGTTTTTCAGCCCAATCAAGCCCAAACAATAGATTTGTAGAGAGTGGGTCAAAGGTTTAGGTACTGGCCGTCGTTCACCAAGTATGAACTCTTGTTTATAAAAGAAAAATACTTAGTGTTAATTTACACCTGGGGGAATGCTCCTCGGCCATGGGCCGAGGAGCCCCTTTTCTTCTCTTTTTTTCCCCCCCTCTTCTTTACTTTACTTGCTTTTCTTATATAGTCTTCATCTTCCTATCTCCTTCTTCCATCTGTTGATCATCTATTCGCCTCCCTTCTGGCCATCCGTCCCATCAGAGGCCTTATCGGTACTCAAGTGGTTCACTCTGATCAACGTTGCCCTACTAAGGGGTTATATCCCCATTAATGCGGCCAGAGGGGTTAGGTGAATGCATTAAGTGTGAATGTGACAACTTACTCTGGGCTTGTCCACTCCCAAAAATTATCCTTAGTATGCCGAGGACGGAGAGGTCCTCGGCGTGGGTCAAAAAATGGGCTTTGTCTAACTTAGCCTTGGCTGGTCAGTCCTCCTCGGCGCTGGCCTTGGGCCTACTATGCAATGGGCTGTGGCTGTCAGGCCCACGGGCCCCACAATACTCTTAAAAAAAAAATGGTCTAACAGTCATAGAACTATAACTTTATTTTTCGCAATTCTATTTTTTATTGTAAAATGTGCTCTTATATCTGCTAAATATTTGATAAAGTTTAATACAAAATATGTTTGAATCTATCTTTTTTAACCCGTTATATGGCGATTCACAAGTCATTGACTCGTTAAAAAAAAATCTTGTCACTAAAACTACATATGAAATGTCTCTTTAGTTGCCGCATAATGTGTTAGAGCAAGATAGCTTCAAATATGTTTGAAGCCTAACTTATTTCTCCAAATTTTGAATTATTCATATTTTTTAAAATTTCATTAGTTCAATTGAAAGATTTTTTATTTACTTTAGTATAAATTTGAAAATTTGTATTGAAAATAAAACTTTTTAAGAATTTCACTATGAAAATGGTAAAAATGAATTTTATTTTATGAAAGATCGCCATCAAACATAATTTTGATTGAAAATGCTAAGCTCTCTTTTTTGTTGGGTGTGTGTATATATATAACTTATCAAATAAAAAAGTGTATGTATATATATAGATATGTGTGTGTATAATAAAAAAGCGCGCGCGCGCGTGTATTGGGGGGGGGGGGGGGGTTGACTATCTTGATAAATATATTATAATGCCGCAACTTGGCCCCCAAACAAAAATTCTTGACTCCACCCTTGGGCAGCTCCAATTTTTGTTTTTTAGATTCAGCAGCATCCTTGGAAACTTCTCAGAGTGTTGGGTTCTTTGGCAGCTACCTAGTCCGACAACTCTTCAGTGGAAGGTTGAGTTTGGGATTTTAATTTTATGAGTTTTAACTTTTAGATTTTAGTGCAAACACGGTATCAATGAGATGTGAATGTGTGTGAGACCCTATTCATTCACTTGTAAAAATATTATGCGGCAAATTGTTGTTGGAGGGTGTAAGTAGATAGATTTACACCATATTTAACTTAATTTTAACTTATTTTGTAGAGTAGGTTGTTATTTTAAGAGATGGAGGACCAGGTTTTATGGCTTGTTTGGAAGTTTAGAGAGGGAGGAGAGTAGAGGGGAGTAGAGGGAAGGGGAGTAGTGGGGAGGAGAGTAGAGGAGAATGATTCACCTCCACCTTATTTGGATGTTTTTAAAATTAGTAAGGGGGGAGGGAGTAATTAGTCATTCCCCTTGTGTAATTTTGTTAATATAATAAGGGTAAATTAGGTAATTTACTTGGTCAATAGTTTATGTACTCTACTCCCCTTCCAAATCTCTCCAATTTGGGGGAATTAAAATTGGGGGCTAGAGGGAGTCCAAACCCCTCCAAACTCCTCCAAACCTCTCTCCCTCATTCTTTAAAAAACTTCCAAACAAGGTAATTGCATTACTCTCCCTCCCTCTACTCTACTCCCCCTCCTTTTTTAAACATCCAAACATGCTATTAATCTCGAAATAAGAAGCGTCTGAGAAAAAATCTCATGCTCTCTGTGGCTACATCTGATCATAAGATCAAGTGCTGCAAAACTAGGTTCTTCAAGTGCAGTTATATTCTAGGCATTCCACAAGAACACTTGTGGCTACGACTATGGCACTCCTAAGAAATTAATGTCAGAGTGCCTTAATATGTGTTAGATTTTTAAAGCTTGGTTGATCGATTTTAATCAAATTAACCCAACTTAATTAACTGATCAATTATGATCAGATTTGACTGACTGGTGCACATAACCAATATTTGAAATATAAGCTGCGGAAACATAAAGGAAGCAACATTATGATGATTACGAAAGAAAAATCTTCACAGCAAAAACCCTCTGGGGGTTTAACGCTTACCCTTAACAGAGGAATCCAATAATTACATTAAAGGTTTGCAAATGGAATTATCCAATTCTAACAAGCACAATTAGGGTTGTCCACGGGTTGGGCTGGGTCGTTTGCTGGAATAAAAAAGGCATCAAAATCTGAAGGAAAAAAAAAAAAAAAAAAAAAAAGTTCACTGGAATCTGGAATTTTCAAAAAAAGGCATCAAAATCTGAAGGAAAAAAAAAAAAAAAAAAAAAAAGTTCACTGGAATCTGGAATTTTCAGCGGAAACTGGAAAGTCTTGCCAGAAACTGGAAAATCTCGCCGAAAACTGGATTTTCTTTTTATGAAATCTGCATTTTTTTGGCTAGAAATTGCTAGAATTTGGCCGAATCTGGCTAAATCCCACCAGATCTAGTCGAGATCTCGCCGAATCTAGCTTGTTTTTGCAGGATTTGGCCGGATTTTTTTGTAGCTCCAGTCGGGTTCAGGTTGCTCGGGTTTTGGAGATGCAAACCCGCCACTCGACCGGCCGATGTCAGTTTTTGAGAACGGAAACCCGCCACCGACCGACTGGACCTTCGATTCGGGCCGAAATTGGGTCGGCGTCAGGCGGTTTGGCCAAGTTGTTGGGCTCCGATCAGGTCTGGACAGCCCTAAGCACAATAACCCTAGGTTAGTCTAGGGTTAGTTTAAAATTAGCTTAGAATTCTCAATGTAATATGAATTAGTTAAATAGAAAATATGTAGTTATCAAAGGGCTTTTTGGTGTGGACGTAGGCAATTAAGACAAGTCATATTATATTCTTGCTTTTGTTTTTCTCTTTTCTCTTTTTTAATCTCTCAGTTACTCAACAACTTTAACACATATTTTTAGACATGTTATGGCCCAAGTAGCCTAAACCAATTGTAGGCCCATGTATTTGTAAAGCAAGCAAATTAACTTTACATTAGATGTCGTTGGCCTAGGGTTAGTCTATGGTTCTCTAGTAGATAAATCATACATTGGGCTCATTGTAATGCAAGAGCTTAATAAAAATATTTGCCTGTTGTAGACACCATATTTTATACCCCTTACGACTTAGGCCCCCGTTCCCCAATGATTGTAGCATTCTAAAGCCTAAGGTTGGTTGAGGGCCAAATTAAATGAAAATTGACTTGAGTAAATTATTTGTGGAAAATATAACTTATTTTTGGAGGAGTGAAACTATTTTTGAAAAAGAAAGGCTGCAAAAAAACCTTAAAGTGTGCGCACGCATACACATGTATGCGTATGCACACTTAAGCCATGCGTATGCATGCTTATGGCATGCGCATGCATGCACGAGCATGCGTATGCAGCTACGGTTCCAGAAGCTATATAAGGAAAGTTTTTTGCACTTAATTCTAGTTTGGAACAAATCCCACATCGTCTGGGAGCCACCCCAAACCCTTATTTTTCGAAAATATAAAACCATAAAAGGCACTTTTTCAAAAGGATGACGAAAATGGTGGAAAAACACACAAGATTCACAAGAAAATAGTGAATCAAAGAGGGTGTTTTTCACAAAACATCCTTAAGTCAAATTTTGCTTGATCAGGACCTTTTCTGGTCTTAATCTTCGAGTTCTGAAGTTTACTAATCCTTTTTTATTTGGTTGTGAATAGATTGAGAGGAACGGTCAAAATCAAAGCTCTAAAGTGTTACAGTGTTGAGGTAAAAGTTATAACTTTGGCTCTTCACTTTTCTTTGTTTTTCTTTATTTCTTTGTTGTTTGTATGTATGTTTTAATGTCTTAATATGTCTGTTTAGTTTAAGTTTACATAGAGTTTATGCCTAAAGCATGCTAGGTTGTTAGATTCCTTGTTTTCTGTGTTTTTTTGCTCTATGTTTCTAGGTTAGAATTTGGGGTGTGTATGCATGTGCATGCTTATGCGTACGCGTACGCATACTTGAAGTGTGCATACGCATACAATTGGGACGCGCACGCACACTCATGCCCAAAAACCATAATTCGTGCCTATTTGATCTTTTCTTGTTTTTCCTTACATGTTTAGTCTCTAATTAACTTAGTTTACATATCTTTAAGTTTTTGCCTCTCTGTTTTGTTTTGTTTTGATCTCTTTGATGCTATTTAGGGTTTTAGATTGTTTGAATACCATGACCATACATATGAACATGAATATGCATTAATGCATAGGTGCTATGATGCAGTGATGCAATGAGCTAAGTGAGGTAAGTCATGCATAATTACATGAACATGCATTTGGTTTGGATGATGAACATGACATGGTTGATGAACACAAATATGCATGATTGAATCCCATGATTTTGATGCTTAGATATCTTGACATGCTTGATTGAATCTGCCTTGTGATGTTTCTGCCTTTGGAAATGCGTGCTTAATGTCATGATAAATGACTGTTAGGCTTGGGGATGATAATGCCATGTTGTTTGCTTTTAGATGCATGTTAGAGTGTGTGTGAGTTAGAATAACATGTTAAATTTTCCTTTAATGTGATTAAGACTTGGAACATAATGAGAGGAAGCTGACCCATGAGTCACGTGGGGTTAGGCGCTTAACACCTTCTCATCCCCATACCGAAACTCCGGACACGTGCTCTGGTAAAGATCAGTCTTTTCACGAAAAGCGCTATATATATTGTTCCTAAACCTAAACTAGGTGGCGTCTCCATTTACACCCTTCGCCATGGTCCACCCTAAGCCAAGGCGTACTTCCTGATGCATGAACATAATGGCAACTTATGTGGTAGCCACATAGGCGACTTGTGTCATTTATTTATAAGTCCATTTGTCTTTTATTTATATTTATTATTCAGTCAAAGTTAATTATAAGTCTTGTTGGTAGTTGTTCCAACCTAATAAATTTGATCATAGGGTGATGTGAAGTCAATCCAGGGAGTTGTCATTTGTATTGGAAGTTATCAAGCATTTAGTGTAGGCATTTATTTCACATGCAATGTATTCACCTATAATTATCAATAAGAAATCATAAGAAAAAGAAAAGAAAGTTTATATTCAGAAAATCATTTGCAAGTGTCCTTACTTTGGAGTTGAGTGATTCCTCCTAACAATCAAGTGTGTGACTTGGTCACGTTGAGTGACATCTGCTACCTCCAGTTTAGTGGCATCCCTAAACTATTCATCCTATCATTAGGTTAAATCTTTGATTTAGCCTATCTAGCGGGTCTCGGCCTGCATCACTTCCCAAGAACGGTTGCAGGCACTTACGCCCACACCTGTCAAGAGCTTAGGTACCCACATAAACCTTTATATTCTCTCTTTCATACTTCCTCTTATCATGCAATAATTACTCATAATCACATAAACTATAACACATATAATCACTGCACAATGTGAATGGTTAGTTTTTCCCTACCATGTAACCATTAATTAAAACAAGGATTTGGGTTTAATTACTTTTTTAATCTCTTAACCTTTACCGTTAAGTATCATGAGTCATGATTGCAAAACTTTATACATGGCATATGCCAATTTTTTTTTTTTTTTTTTTTTTACTGCATCATAATATGTTAATATTGTAAGCATGCATATGGCCCGTAGATGGGTTAAGCGAGCTTTGGGCTGAGGTGTGTGGCCTAAGATCAAAACGTGGATCCATGAATAATGTTCACGAGGCGTTGCATATGTGGGCTTGGCAACATTTACAAACCCATGGTATAAGGCAGCAATTTGATTGATCGCCCATTCCCTCTCCGGTTGGAATCAAGGAAAATTTAGCCTCACAAATCTGCATTATTAGCACTTTACATAATATGTATTTAAGATAACAAGCCTTGAGACTCATAATTCAACAGATGGACAAACATTCCTCTCTTTTTGGGTGTAAACCAAATGAAGCTCCCGGAATGCGTTTGGAGGGTTTATTTTAATTAGCTTCTAAAATTTAAAAAACAATTATACTTTAAAAATCAGTGGTAGCTCCAAGAATTTTTTTCAATGTGGTTTTCAAGAAACTTAAATTATACAAAAATCTAATAAAAATAGAACTTCAAATATGGACAAAGAAAAAAAAAAGGTCAAATACATAAAATCTTATAATTTCCTTCTACGAATTTTTTATTTTAAAATCGTTGCATAATGATCTCATTATCAATGCCGCAAGTTACATCTCTTTTAAAATTTTAGTTAAATAAAATTTTCTTGGGCCTTTTCTTTTTTTTGGAATGACCTAATATACTAGTGTATAACATTATGCATATGCACGTATACAATTAAAAACAATCACAATTATACGGTTCAAATTATACATTTTTTTAGAAAATGTTTAAATAATACATGGTATTAGCTTACACATTTTTTAAAATATACATTTCTAAAATATGTAATGGTTTCTCATTATATGATTTAGAATTTAGTTGGATTTAAATTTTTCGGTTTTTGCACCCAATAATTCGTTTGCCACAAAATTAAAAAATTAAAAAAAATAGATGGACATGTTGCGCAAAAATTGGACTCCAATTGAATCTAACTTAGAATCTAAATGGATTTTCTTTGAGTTTTGGCTTTTAATATATACTATCATGTAACCCATGCAAACACATGGATGCATTTAAAATTAAACTTAATTTTTATTATAAAATATAAATAATTAGTGAAATTATTAAAAATATAACATGTAACACATGAATACGTATAGATACATTTAAAATTAAACACAATTTTATCATAAAAATATAAATAATTAATCAAATTATTATTTCTTAAAAAATAAACGTAATCAGTCACATTGAAATTCTTACCTAAATTTAATACTACTTATTATGATCATTTTTTTCTCTAATTTTTAATAAAATAAAACGTGTGGTGATCTTTATTGTGTGGTATTTTTTTTTAGTTTATGTGATTGGTTTTTTTTATATAGTTCATTGATATTAGATTATTAGTATTTTGCGCTCATTAACTCATTTGGTACAAAGATTAAAAAACTTAAGTAGACATATGGCACAAACTTGAGCAGATAATTATGATGTGATCCCCACATAAAATTAGATACATGACACAAAATTAGATTCTAATTGAAATTTTTCTAGGCTTCTCCTATTAATATATATATATATATATATATAGGTTCTAAGATTTAGATTTAAATATTTAGAATCATTGTTTTATTGTGTTGCCAAAATGAGAACAAACATGGCTAGTCTAAGTGTTTAGGCAGTGCTTAAATGTGCGTGTTTTGAGGTTCAAGTCTAGCTGAGTTCAGAAAAAAGTGAGTGTGATTCTATCTTGCTCGACCGATCGAAAATTAGGCTCAACCAATCGAAAATTGCAGGCACAATTTTTTTCTGCAGATTTTTAAACAGGCCTAAACCGCACAAAAAGTTTAGGGTTTCATCTAAACTTCTCCACATATAAAAGAGAAACCCTAGCCATGTTTTGATAGAGCTGAAGAAGCCTTGTGTGTTACTCTTTGTGAGATTTGAGAGGTTTTGAACTTTTTAACTACATAAGAATCTACCGGAGCTAAAACTACAATCAAGCATTGGTAGAACATAGTTGCTGCATCAAGATCATTACTGAGGGTGATTTGAAACCTTTGAGTGGAATCTCAAAGTTGCAAGCAAGGATGTTTGTGTTGCTGTAAATCCAAGAAGAGAAGAAGTCCGTGGATTCGAAACTTATACATGGTCGTGTCAGTAAGTTAATACTGAAGGTAGCATTAGATTTAGGGTTAAATCTTTTGTAAAAACTTCAATTCTCTTATAGTAGATGTGGTTTACTTTGAGGATAGGTAGATCAAATCATCTCTAAGTTTTTACCTTGAAACGGTTCATTTCATTAGTTTTCCTGAGTCATCATATCGTGGTGTTATTTATGTTCCGCTGCTTTGTATAATATAATTTATTTGTGTTTAACCTAGATCTAAAAATTAATCTAAGTAATCACTTGGTTAATAAATTAGGATAAACAATCTGATTTGAGGAGTCTAAATGAACAAACATATATATATTATTAAGGTAACCAAAGTTGAATGACAAATTTGGCTACAATTTAGTTGTAATTTAAGGTTACAACTCTCACTGAACAAATTAACTTAGCTACATATTTTAAAAATCGTACTATTAAATTGCATATTCTTTATGTTCTTAAAATACACGTCAAGTTTTATGCCAATCAGATGTTATTTCCTATTCAATTTATAGACTTATTTTTTACGAATAATTTTATATTATAAAAATTTGAAATTTAAACATTTGATTGATTACAGAGCTATTGATATTTGATCTTCTTAAAATTTTGCAAATAGGGAGGATATAAGAAAAAATGTAATTCAATAGTGGATTTATTGAAATTCACATCCAATAAAAAAAATATTGAGTGGAATTTATCCAAAATTTTGACCACTTGGGACTCGTTAAGCGGCCGTCCCTCTTAAAAATTCGGCTTAAAAAAACTCTAAATAAATAGTGTAAAGTTGTAATTTACAACTATATGTTTTGTTGGCTTTTATTCGTGCCAAATTTGATTGTAATTTTATTCAATCTTTTGTACCCTGTATTTATTGTGGGATTTGATTGTAAGGGTTGTGTGATAGAGAAAGAGAGTATGAAGACTCAAGCAATTGAAGACTGAAGAATTTTCACGGGTATCTCGCAACTAAGCATCCTGCGAAATAATCCATGTGACCTACACATACTGGAATGTGAAGAGTCAGGACAGGATGGAGACAGTTGTGTGTCGCGAGTAGCTCACGAGTAAGGCCTTCCCGCGAAACACTTGCGAAACATTATGTTTTTCCAGTCTGTACTATCTGATACACACTATATATACCCACATTACCCACAGATGTTGAAGAGTTCTTCTAAGAGAAACCCTAGCCATAAACCTTAAGAGTTAGAAATTGTTATACCCATAATTCTCTACACAATTGCTTATGCATTTTCCTCAACTCCTACCTCTCCATTTCCATACCATTAAGAGGTTGATAGCTCAAACACTTACCACACCCTTTCAGAGTGTCAAGTGAGGTTTTAGTGCTGCTGAGAAATATTGGAAGAAACTAAGGATGGTAGATGCAACGTAAAGCTTATTGCGGGATCCGGAGAGTTAGACAAGACACGGTTCCAAGAAACCTTGTTGGAGTAGGAGTTTGGAGAGCTTAGGTATATCGAGTAGATTAGACTTGGAGGGTCTCTTACTAACTCATGTATCACAACTGATTGTCTAGTGGATCGATTACCGCTTAGAGGGCGACGGAGAGGTTTTTCGCCGAGTTCTTCGGTTTCCTATTCGATAACACATCGGCATGTTATCTTGTATTTGCATCTTTCTTTCTTACTCTTTTACATTCCATTTTACTGCTGTGTTGCTTTGATTATAGATTAGAGTAGCTTGTTTGTTTATCCGATCGCTTTTACACTATTCCGTACTTTGTATTAAATTAGTGTAAAATCAATCGAGCCGTACCTTAATTTGAGAGTCTAAATAGTTCTTGTATTTTCAACATATTTTCAAGCTTTCAAAGAGAAAATAAAGTAAAACAAACATATACACCACGTAGAAGTTCACTGTTATAGGCAAAAGGGCAATATAATACCTATTGACATAAACATCTCTTTACAATTTATTTTTTGGAAAATGTTTATTGCATGTACTCACTTACATACATAATATACACAAGTTTTTGAATTAAAGTAGTGACCAGTGAGCGTGTGTACTTTGTGTGTGAGTGAGTGTCTAACGTAGACATTGCTCTTATTCTTTTGCCTAAGCCTCTTTTAATTTTTTAAGATCTTTACTTGAACTAATGTAAAAAATCTAGATCTCGTTTGGTAATGTTGTTCTAGTAACATTGTTTAAGTATTATGAAAATATATGTAAATGAGAAAATATTATAAAAATACTTGTTGTGTTTAATTACTCCTTTCCTAACCTTTCGTACTATTCAAGTCCTTAATTACTCCTTTCCTAACCTTTCATACTATTTCTATCTTACTGTTATTCACTTTTTTTTTTTTTTTTTTTTTTGAGAATCAAACGTTTGCTTTTTATTCAGTTGGCTGGTAAATCAGCTAATAACAAGTGTGAAATGTCTGGAGGATCACTCTCCATCCAAACTTCATAATCACTACAAAATCTAGCTCTTTTAGCTAAGCATGTGCTACAACATTCCCTTGCCTACGACGTGAGAGAATGACAAACTCCTATTGGAGATTACATAAGATAATGTATCTTTAATCAAATGACCTATAGCAGAATTCAACCTATCCCCAATTTTTAGAGCCGAGATTATGGAAAGAGAATCTCCCTCTAAAGTTGACTCAGTAATGTCAACTTCCTACATAAATCTGACTGCACGACGGGCTGCAAGAGCTTCCACAGCTTCGACCGAGGATGGGAGGCGAATTTTTTCAGACAAGGAAGCCATTACTTCTCCAGTTGAGTTTCTAATCACCACTCGTATCCCTGCTTCCCTTGTTTCTTCAAACACAGCACCATCAAAGTTGGTCTTGTACCTGCCAAGTGGAGGAGGATACCATCTAGTCCTTGATTGGGATTGTTTTTTCTGCATAATGTTGTTCCCGACCTGTAGATAGCAAGATAATGGTGGGCTTCCGCTGCAATTTTTTGAACGAGCATCACTGGTTCATTGAGCCGAGCCTTGTTCCTCCTACACCATATAGACCAAGCTGTTGTGGCGAATAGATCCAGGAGCTGAGGTTTAGTTTGAAGTAATCCCACCAATGTCGAGAAAGAACCCCAGGAACTTGGGATCTGTCCACCCAATTGAATTTTGCTTGCCATACTTGATGCAACAACTCGCACTCCCACAAGGCGTGTGAGATGGTTTCAGGTTCCTTTGCACAGAACTGACATGTATCCTCCTCAAGGATTTTTCTCTTCACCAGGTTTGATTTAGTGGGCAAAGCATCTGAACATGCTCTCCATAGAAAGTGTTTGATTTTTCCAGGAGTGGACATCTTCCATATTCCTTTCCAAACTTGAGTTGCTGACTCCACGGTTGCTTGACCATATTCTTCACTGCGACATTCCTCACTCAGCATTTTATAACCTGACTTTACTGTGTAATTACCAAAGCTGTCCAAAGGCCAAAACAAAAATCATTTTGGGGTAGTGAACTCTGCGGGATAGCCTTGATAAGTTTTGCTTCATCAAGGGTGAAGACCGAGTCAATTAGATTGGCCTTCCACACCCTCATGTGTTGGTCTATAAGCACATCAACTATGCTGTTCTCCGGTAAGGAGTTATATGGTATACTAACTCGCCTTCCATTGTTATCCATCAGCCATGAGTCTCCAAAAATTCTAATCTTGCAACCATCTCCAACCCGCCACATACCAACTGGAGAAATAACTTTCCTTGCCTTTAAGATGCTTCTCCATGCATATGAGCCCGAATTTTGCTTTGCATCAAAGATTGAACCATTGGGGAAATACTTCGCTTTAAACACCTTGTAGATGAGGGAATTTGTATCATGTATCAATCGCCACACTTATTTTGCCAACATTGCCTCATTAAATCTACACAAATCTTTAAAGCCCATCCCACCCTCACCTTTTGGCTTGTTTATTCACTTAAATGCATGCATGTGTGAATTTTTTTTTTTTTTTAGAGTTTCTAGTATCAACCTTTTAGAGTTTCTAGTATCAACCGTTTCAGTATCTGGCTATTTCCTAATAACAATTTCTAAGTCTCATGGTCAAAATTTTGTGTGCATTGCACATGTTCTATCAATACATCATAAGAAATTTCCATATATATATATATATAAAGATCATAAGAAAAGAGTCTCTTTTCAAATTCATAAATCTTTTTAATTTTTTTTTAATTGAGAAAGGACCGAAATTCATTCAACAGCAAATAAACAGTACAATACCAGCCAACACGCTGAAAAAAGAACCAAGGCAAAACAAAAGAACGAGCAACAAACTAGACCACAACTAGACTCAATTACAATGAGACCTCAGAGCTTATTAATTCTGCAACTGGTATATTTGGCGTTATTCCTATCCATAAAATCCATTTCTCACACTTAGAAATTCAAGGAAGCTGTTCCTCAAAAAAAAAAGAAATTCAAGGAAGCTAGTTAATGCATAGGGCCCATTTATATCAAGAGTTAGATAGACCAAATACTTGGTAGGTGCTAATTGAACGGTCACATGGATGTTTGACAGCTAAACAATAATAAGGAGCTTGCTTTCGTATTAGGTCTGACAGTGTCTCAGTTGCCTAGAAACTAACGAAGGGAAAAATAAATTTTGAAGATGAGGTGTGGGATTTTCCACCAGTGAGAGGACATGAAGTTAATGTAGCTGACGAATTTGTTGTACTTTGTTGCGTTTCTGACAAAATTTAATGTAGCTGGTGGCCTTACAAAACAAAGGAAAATACCAAATGCCCCAACATGTTAGGGTATCTTAGATAACTGTTCTCTAGATGCCTTTTTTTTTTTTTTGGGATGGGTCTAGATGCACGTTTTCAATCGGCTAATGAATAGGGGTCCATTTTAAGTTAAAAGAATAGGGGTCCATTTATATCAGGAGTTGGATGTACCAAATACTGGGTAGATGTTAATTGAAGTGTCATAAATAAATGTTTGACAGCTAAATAATGATAAAAACTTACTTTTGTATTATGTCTGACAGTCTCTCAGTTGCCTAAAAACTAACGAAGGAAAAAATAAATTTTGAAGATAAGGTGTGAGATTTCCCACCAGTGAGAGGACATGAAGTTAATGTAGCTGACGAATTTGTTGTAATTTGTTGCGTTTCTGACCAAATTTAATGTAGCTGGTGGCCTTACAAAACAACAGAAAATACCAAATGCCCCAACATGTTGGGGTATCTTAGATAACTATTCTCATTTTAGCCGATTGAAAACGTGCATCTAGACCCATAAAAAAAAAAAAAAAAAATGCATCTAGAGAACTCTTCAAAAGATGTTATAATTAAGCGAGCTTAGAGCATTCTCATCAGCTCTTCTATAAAAATGTCATTTTAACACATCAAAAACTTACTTTACTATTTTAACACATTATTTTACAACATCTCATTTATCAGATGTTCTATTTTTCACTTCTATACATTAAAATAATATTTACAACATATTAAAATAATATATTAAACTCCTCTTCAGTTCCCACCATCATCAACAGCAACAACAGTACAATCACCACCGCGGCAACAACGGCCACCAACAACCACTGCCACAACAACACAACAACCGCCACAACAACACCGACAGCCACCACCGGCACAAATCCACATCCACCAACACCACCTTATTAAAAAAAAAAAAATCCACAACAACCCAAAAATAACCACTACAATCAACCCACAACCACTACAATTAATCACTCAATATCAGATCAGCCCAAATTGCAGCAAAAAAAAAAAAAAACCACAACTAGAGAGATCGGCACGGCAAAACCTACATCCCAAATCAAACAAACCCACATCCCAAATCAAACAAAACCAAAAGCAAAACCCACCACTGCAAACCGATTGAGAGAAATCCGATGGTGGGAGGTTCCGATGACGTGGTGGATGGCACGACAAGCTCGACGGCGTGGCGTGGCGTGGTGATCAGGCCATGGGTTGTTGTGGATGTGGTGGGTCGGGTTCGTGTGGCTGTGTTGGTGGACGGCGATCTGAGAGTGCAGGTCGGCGTGTGGCTGTGTTGGTGGACGGCGATCTGAGAGTGTATGTCGGGTTCGTGTGGCGTGGCGTGGCTTGATGCTCCTGGGTTTCGTCGGAGAGGGAGGCAGTGGTCTGGGTTTCGTCGGAGAGGGAGGCAGTAGCTTGATGCTCCTGGGTTTCGTCGGAGAGAGAGCAAAGAAATGAAGTGAGAGAGCAAAGAAAGAAATGAGAGAGAGAGAGCATATCCAATTCGGTGAAGGAATGAGGAGACAGAGGGAAGAAGAGGCGATGAGGTGACATTTGAAGTGGGCCCAGCGAGAATAAAAAATTAATATAAATTATAGTAAAGGTGTACAATACGCTCTCAAATTTGAGAGCGTACTGTAGCATGTTGCATAAAAATGGCACATATAAGATACCTGATGAAACTCATATTTGGAGATTTCATGTGCCAAATGCCAAATATTATAGCATTTAACACATATAACAAACCTGATGGGAATGCTCATAGGGGCTGAGGCGTATGGCCTAAGCTAAGATCAAAACATGGATCCGTGAATGATGTTCATGAGGCGTTGCATGTGTGGGCTGGGCAAGTGGCAACATTTACAAACCCATGTGACTCCCATATCGGGATATCCCATGTTAGAAGGAAGCAATTTGATTGATCACCCATTCCCTCTCCGGTTGGAATCAGGGAAAATTAGCCTCACAAATCTACATTATTAGCACTTTGCATGATGCTAGCGTTGCACGTGCAGCCCCAGTAACGAGAAAAGTAATATAAATTTTGTATATGAAATCGTGAATTTTAGCTCATTCAATTTAATTATATAAAAAAAAATCTAAGAATACAACAAAATATCATAATATTTTTATAATATCTTCAATTTTAAGATCCGAATATATATATATTTTTTTTTTATTTGAGAGAAATGCTACTGTGGGGCCCGTGGGCCTGATAGTCTCGGCCCATCGTGTAGCAGGCCCAAGGCCAGCGCCGAGGAGGACTGACCAGCCAAGGCTAAGTTAGACAAAGCCTCTTTTTCTGACCCACGCCGAGGACCTCTTCGTCCTCGGCATACTAAGGATAACTTTTGGAGGGGGCAAGCCCAGAGAAAACTGTCACATTCGCATTTAATGCATTCACCTAACCCCTCTGGCCATATTAATGGGGATATAACCCCTTAGCAGGGCAACGTTGATCAGAGTGAACCATTTGAGTACCGATAAGACCTCTGATGGGACGTATGGCCAGAAGGGAGGCGAATGGATGATCAACAGGTGGAAGAAGGAGATAGGAAGATGAAGACTATATAAGAAAAGCAAGTAAAGTAAAGAAAGGAGGGGGGGAAAAGGAGAAGAAAAGGAGCTCCTCGGCCCGAGCATTCCCCCCGTTGTAAATAAATTCTAAGTGTTTCTTAATAAAAGAGAGTTCATGTTTGATGAACGACGGCCAGCATCTAAACCTTCAACCCACTCTCTATAAATTTATTGTTTGGGCTTGTTGGGCTGAAAACCCATTCATACTTAGGGTCAATCCAAACTGAGTTCTTACAATTGGCACCGTCTGTGAGAAGGATTAGGGTGCTGGCCGGCGCACCAGGCAGTTGTTCTAAGTGGTCGTTGTAAAAAAAAAAAAACACAAAAAAAAGAGAGAAAATAGAAGATTCGACAGCGAAAAGAGAAATCTTGATGTTATTATTTCATAAATAGAAATAGTACAAATTACCATCAGAGGCTCAGGCAGGTGTGTTTCACACACAAATTTACAAGCTAATCCTATCAGCTATTTCTACAATCAGAGGCCCAGGTGGAGCCGCCCTAAAAAAGCTAGCTGGTGGGAAGTGTCAAGCCCTCCCTTTATTGGCATAAAGAGAATGGGAGAGCTTGACACAAAAGGCAGAGAAGGGGGAGGGCCATCATGTTTCCAGGCCACCGACAACTCCCTTCTCGGCCAGGTGGAGCTGGAACAAAGAGAGGAGTAGATGCAGGGGCTCCGAGATACCTTCCCCCATGATGTTCCCTTGATTCTCTCCACTCCTCACAAGTGTTGGCCGTTGGAGACGGCAACACTCGAGCACCGCCTATGAGGTGAATTTGCACGTCTTCTTCGTCGGGGGTGCGCTCCGAGGAAAGACGTAAGGTACTCTAACAACATCCATCTGGGCCACCTTGTAGGGCGCCATCGGGGTTACGCCGAGATTCTGCCACACCGAAAGCCCAGTGGGGGCTGCGGCTATACCGGCTTTTGCCAGTTCCAGTCACAATTCCTGCGGGGTTGTTAAAAGGGCTTGGGAGGTTGGAAGAATCTGTTTTTTGTTCTGTTTGTGCTGAGAGGTCCATGGGTTATGGAGAAACCATCTCCCCACCTTATATAGGGGATGGGGGTTGGTGAGAATTAATTCATGCAGAGTTCGAAAAGAGAATTATCAGCTGGGCTAATAATGAAGCCACCAATTTCCAAGGAGGCCATAGACTGTTGGACTCGTGTTAATTCACGAGAACATTAATGAAGGCGTGTTTCGCACACCGAAGCGTCAAGTGCGGAACACGAACAGACAAAGGGCGCTTCATAAATGAAAATGATGGGGCCTTGAGCTGGAGGCGAGATCAACGCCACGTGTAAAGATCATAATCCGACCTAAGGAGGAATCACCTCCAGTAAAGCGATCCGAGGACAAACCTCTACTTACAGAAAAATAGAAGTGGTAGACAGAAGCAAGATATTGCATGGTCCTCGGACCCAAGCCTATGGTAAAACTATACACACCATTATACTTGGGTACTAGACAGAACCAAGGTATTGCATGGTCCTCGAACTCAAACCTATGGGGAAACTAGATACTTACAGAAAAATAGAAGTGGTAGACAGAACTAAGGTATTGCATGGTCCTCGGACCCAAGCCTATGGTAAAACTATACACACCATTATACCTGAGTACTAGACAGAACTAAGGTATTGTATGGTCCTCGGACTCAAACCTATGGGGAAACTAGATACTTACAGAAAAATAGAAGTGGTAGACAGAACCAAGGTATTGCATGGTCCTCGAACCCAAGCCTATGGTAAAACTATACACACCATTATACCTGGGTACTAGACGGAACCAAGGTATTGCATGGTCCTTGGACTCAAACCTATGGGGAAACTAGATACTTACAGAAAAATAGAAGTGGTAGACAGAACCAAGGTATTGCATGGTCCTCGGACCCAAGCCTATGGTAAAACTATACACACCATTATACCTGACTATGGGGAAACTAGATACTTACAGAAAAATAGAAGTGGTAGACAGAACCAAGGTATTGCATGGTCCTCGAACCCAAGCCTATGGTAAAACTATACACACCATTATACCTGGGTACTAGACGGAACCAAGGTATTGCATGGTCCTTGGACTCAAACCTATGGGGAAACTAGATACTTACAGAAAAATAGAAGTGGTAGACAGAACCAAGGTATTGCATGGTCCTCGGACCCAAGCCTATGGTAAAACTATACACACCATTATACCTGGGTACTAGACAGAACCAAGGTATTGCATGGTCCTCGGACTCAAACCTATGGGGAAACTAGATACTTACAGAAAAATAGAAGTGGTAGACAGAACCAAGGTATTGCGTGGTCCTCGGACCCAAGCCTATGGTAAAACTATACACACCATTATACTTGGGTACTAGGCATAACCAGGGTATTGCATGGTCCTCGGACTCAAACCTATGGAAAACTAGATACTTATAGAAAAATAGAAGTACTAGGCATAACCAGGGTATTGCATGGTCCTCGGACTCGAACCCATGGAGAAAATAACTATCTAGAGAAAAACCAAAGCGTTACTTAGAGTCAAGCTATAATACGGTCTTTAGATTTATATTTGAAGGATAACAGATGGTTTCATGAGGCTAACTCCAGAATAGAATACGAATATTGAGCAGACTACAATAGCAAAGCAAATAAAAGAAAATATCATTAGTTGGAAGCAAAGTATTAAGTATTCAGTTCAAACGGAAAGTATACAACTCCCTTACAACGCCACTGAGGCAAGAAACAAAATGAGATAAAAGAGAAGATAAAAGAGAAAATAAACAAATTTATCCTATGTCGTATACTAGTCTCCTCAACTCAGTAGGCAAATTAAGTCAATAAGTAAATCAAAAGGCTTTGGCCAAGGCCTAAGGGCTTGGTCTCGAAAGGTCCGCTGGAGGACTTGCCACGTCTTGTGGTATTTCCTAGCCCTCGGTTATAACTTCCCCCAACGCTCTCTGGGGTTTAACATCCTCGGATGGTTGGTCAGTTAACGGCGTATCCTCGGCGGTCTTATCGTGACTCTCAACCGCTGGTAATGAGGACCCCTCCTCGGGAGCAGTAGGTGCAACCTCGCGACTGGCAATAGGGTAATATACCCTGTCCTCCCTCCTAAGATCAGATGAGACATCAACCCCTGCTTGGTTGAGGGCTTCATGCCAGGTCTGAGAACAGTAATGCCTGCACACTGCAGGAACTTGAGCCCGAAGGATGGCTTCAGTCTTAGCCACCCCATTTGCGAAAGCCTCCTCCTCTGCCTGTTGTACAGAGCGCTCAGCGTCTATTTTTACAAATACCGCATCGTCTTTGGCTTTCACAGCCTCGTCCCTGGCATACTCGGCAACACCTTTCTCATGGATTGCCACGGTCAACTTTTCCTTCATATAGGTAATGTTCTCTTTGGCAGTTTGTAGTTGACCCTCAACATCTTGCAAGCGATTAGTTTGAGCCTCAGCTTGCTTCCTGGCCACGGCTAGGTCGGAGGCAGTAGTGTCCCTGGCCCTCTTCATCTCCTCCAGATCCTCGGTCGCCTTTTTTAGGTCGGCCTCGGATCTCTTGAGGGTATTAGCAGCTTCCAAGAACTTGTCATGCTCTCGCGCTAAGGCATTGCTTTGGCCATCGATCTCCTCATCTAACCTGAAAAGATCCTGGATAGCCTGCCAATGAAAACAAGTAACTCTGTAAAGAGAAGGGAAGGTACTAAGCGACAAAAGTCGAATAAAGTAAATAGGTGCCAAATGACCCACCATGCCTAGATACTTCTTAAGGTCGAGGACAACCTCTGACCCACTCATATTCCTTAGCTCGGCCATGTCAGTGGGAAGAAGAAGAGATTTCTCCAGGGCCTCGGCTACAAGATCCCCCTCGGCTCCTTGAGATTCCTGCATCGACGCGTTATCCATCAGGGGCTGATCATGGAGCATGGCAGCGGGCAGCCAGGCTTGAGCCTCGGACTGCTGGGTGGCCTTCTTACCCTTCCGTTGACCACCGAGTTTCAGTTGCTTCGAAGGCTTGCGAAACCTACCCTCCTCGGGCGGGGAATGGGATTTGCTCCCATCCATCGGCTCCTTACCCTTGGAAAGTCTCTTCCTTTTTGGGTCATGAGACTCGGTCTAAGGGTCTGATACTGTGGGGGCAGAGGACAACCTGGTTTGCACAGTTAAAATCTGGGGCGGAGGTGCTGGGGGCTGGGGCTGTGACTCTTCTGGTCCACTCTTCTTGGAACCGCCTTCGAGCAAGTCAAGAAGATTGGTTTGGGGCTGTCTTTTTAAACCCATCTCGGCCTGAGTACCAACTCTTAGGGACCGGAGATCGGCTTCGGACAAATGAGGGTCCCCTAGGTCACCGGAGGGATCCTCGGATTGATCAGCTAGGTCAAACACACTATATTCGTCTTCGGAAGAGCTCAGTTCAACCACTTCACTTGCCTTCTTGGACAGTCCTTCCTCGGCCACCGTTACTTGCTGGGATGAGGAGGGACCTGCTAGCGGAATGCCTTCAGGTATATAAGACCCCTCAGTAAATGCAAAACCGTCATCCACCACGGTGATCTGCGTAAGCCGAGGGTCACGAGCTCTGATTACGTGCTTCGGGATTGGGAATGATTTCTGAGCTGGGTCGCATCCGAGGATCTGATGAGCGGCTCTGACCTGGTTATCAGGTTCGTTCAGGAAAAGGTCCGACCTGAGAACGGTTTCCAAATCCGCTTTGTTAACCAGGTGGAAATGACGTGCAAAGGCATGCGGATCTGCGAAAAGGAAAATGAAACTCTTATGGTTAATAAGCCAAAGTGAATATGTGGTTATAAAGATAAAAATACTAAAACCTAGATTGTCTCCTACTTCGGATATCCTACCTGACTCCCCCTCTACTGTTGGGCAATGAAAGCCGTTGTGCCACTCCCCCGACACTATGAGGAAATCTTGAGTCAGCCCCTTATTGGAATCAGGAAGACACTGGATGAGACGAATCCTATCGTCCCTTGTCCTCATATAGTACGTCTTACCCCACAAGTGATGAAGGTTATAGCACCAGTTCACATCGTGGTGAGTCAGTCTCAGCCCCATTTTCTCATTCAAGATATCTACACGTCCTAATATCCTAAATGCATTCACGGCTCACTGGGTAGGAGCCAGGCGAAAATGCCTAAGATAATTGACGGTCACTGGCCTCATAAGGATTCTCATCCCTCCCTCTACAAAAGCTACTATCGGGATTACGACTTTACCCTCTCTCCTCTTAAGGTACCACTCCCCTTCTTCATAGTACTTCAAATTCACATTGTTGGGTATCCCATAGTCGACAATGAATTTGTTCATCATCTCGTCGGAATCAACCAACTTCTTAAACTTACCAATTCCCCAAAGACGACTAAAAGTTCCAGAAGAAGAAAAGGAGGAGTAAAATCAAGGAAATTTGGGGGTCACTAGAAGAAGAAGACTTACAGAAGTATGGCGATTCTCTTCAGGAAGGGTGCAAGTTGAACTAGACGCAAGTCATACGCATCAATGGTTGTAAGCGCGAAAATGAGGAAACCAGGCGGTTTAAACAGGTACTTATACTCCCCCTTAGGTTCCCCAAGTGTAACTGCCTGCACATAAAAGCAGGAGATCCCCACCGAATGATTACCATCACGCCGTTAAACGTGGGAAACATGGTGCAGCCAAAATTTAATGTGGGCACGCATTAAGTCTTGAAACGTAAAAAACGCACATCGAGCAGTCGAAAAGTCGTTAGTATTAGCACAAGCCAAAGTGGGGCGGTTCGCCTAAGAGGGCCCGCAGGTATCAAAACCCTCCTCCCCGTCCGAGGGAACGTGCAGTAGGGTTTTGAGGGGCTATTGTGGGGCCCGTGGGCCTGATAGCCTCGGCCCATTGTGTAGCAGGCCCAAGGCCAGCGCCGAGGAGGACTGACCAGCCAAGGCTAAGTTAGACAAAGCCTCTTTTTCTGACCCACGCCGAGGACCTCTTCGTCCTCGGCATACTAAGGATAACTTTTGGAGGGGACAAGTCCAGAGCAAACTGTCACATTCGCATTTAATGCATTCACCTAATCCCTCTGGCCGCACTAATGAGGATATAACCCCTTAGCAGGGCAACGTTGATCAGAGTGAACCACTTGAGTACCGATAAGGCCTCTGATGGGACGGATGACCAAAAGGAAGGCGAATGGATGATCAACAGGTGGAAGAAGGAGATAGGAAGATGAAGACTATATAAGAAAAGCAAGTAAAGTAAAGAAGGGGGGGGAAAGGAGAAGAAAAGGGGCTCCTCGGCCACGGGCCGAGGAGCATTCCCCCCGTTGTAAATAAATTCTAAGTGTTTCTTAATAAAAGAGAGTTCATGCTTGATGAACGACGGCCAGCACCTAAACCTTCAACCCACTCTCTATAAATTTATTGTTTGGGTTTGTTGGGCTGAAAACCCATTCATACTCAGGGTCAATCCAAACTGAGTCCTTACAGCTACATTCATAATATTTTTAAAACAAATTCTAAATGACAAATTATTATTGGTTTTAAGCTAATAACATTGTTATTGTTATTCTCAAAATATTTATTTTTAGTTGTGGTTGGTCACAGTCTCATATTTTATTATTTTATTTCAACTGGTAAGAAATTGATACTTCAATATTTGTAAAAATATTATGAGATTTGTTGTATCGGTATAACAATATATATGCCAGCTTATATAAATATTTTTTAAAAAAAAACACAAACCGATTACTAGGAAAAAAAAAAAAACTTTAGGCACAGTAGAAATTAATGTTAAAATGTTGTGGACTTAGCATTTTTTTATTTGATCTATAAGAAACTGAGATCTCAACAATTGTGAAAATATTGTGATAATAATAAGTGTTGTAACATTTTCTCAAAACATTTATTTTCAGTTGTGGTTAGTCATAGACTTTTTTTTTTTTTTCCCGACTTGTAAGAAATTGGCACATCAATAATTGTGAAATTTGTTGTATTAGTATAACAATATATATGCCAGCTTATATAAATATTTCAAAGAAAAAAAAAACACAAACCGATTACCCAAAAAAAAAAGAAAAAACTTTAGGCACTATTGCTACAGTGCCAGTTGAATAAACCAAAAGCACTGTAGCTCTAGTGCTATTTATCAATAATAGCTTACCTATGATTTGTTGTGAAATTAATGTTAAAATGTTATGGATTTAGCATTTTTTTATTTGATATACAAGAAACTGAGATTTCAACAATTGTGAAAATATTGTGATAACAATAAGTGTTGTAACATTTTTTTAAAACATTTTATTTTCAGTTGTGGTTGGCTACAGTCTCATATTTTATTATTTTATTTCGACTTGTAAGAAATTGACACGTCAATAATTGGACAAATATTGTGAAATTTGTTGTGTCAGTATAACAATATAAATGTCAGCTTACATCAATATTTAAAAAAAAAAAAACACAAACCGATTACTGAAGAAAAAAAAAACACTTTAGGCATTGTAGTTACAGTGCCAGTTGAATAAACAAAAAGGTTGAAAAAAAAAAAAAAAAACTCACGAAACCAAAGTACTGTTGCAACTACAGTGCCAATACTCTGGATGCACAATGCCAAAGTACTGTAGCGGCATAGCCGCTTTTATTATAAAGATGTATTTAAGAGACTTCGCAAAAGTTAGATTTGAGCATGACTTGAGCCTAAACATTGAGCTTAAATAGTTTATATGTAATAAAAACAGTTACTTTTTTACTCTTTAGTCATAAATTAATTTTAGACTATAATAACTTGAAAATTTTAAATATTTAGTAGATGACATAGCTATTAATATTTGATTTTCTTGAAATTTAGTAAGTATAAAGGATATACAAAGAAAATGTAATCTAATAGTCAGTTTATCAAAATTCACATCCAATAAAAAAATATTGAATAGAATTGTAGCCTGAGTCTATAAAACTATAATCAAGTTTGTGGTCAAATTTTTTCCAAAATTTGTGACCACCCTAGACTTATTGTGAAGTCACCCTTATTAAAAAATTTGGCTTAAAAAAAAAACTATAAATAAAGAGAAAAAAAACTAATATTTTTTTGGTTAGATAAGTAGAAAATAAAATAAAACAAACGCATAAACCCTAAACGATCCCAAAAACATGTAGAAGTCCGCTATTATTAGCAAAAGGGCAATAGAATACCCAATTGACATAAACATTTTTTTTAAAAAAAATTTCTTGAGAAATGTCTATTACACATGCTTACTTATACACAATATACATGTTTAGCTTTTTGAATTAAAATGGTGATGGGTGAGTGTGTATGACAGACATTACTCTTATTATTATTATTATTTTTTGCCTACATCTATTTTCATTTATTTAAGATCTCTCCTTGAACCAATGTAAAAGATCTAATTTCCTTAATTCATTCATTCACGGAAAAGGTAAGAAACATACATATTGGGCGGTATCACTTGATCAAGTCCTAAATTACTCCCTCCCTAACGTTTCATACTATTTCTATATCTCTTACAGTTTGTTCAATTTTTATGCATACATGTGTGGTTTTTCTTTGCCCTTTATGCTTTTTTATTTATTTATTTATATTTTTAGAGTTTCAAGTTTCAACCATTTCGGTATTTGTTTAATTCCTGATAAGAATTTCTAAGTCTCATATACGGTCAAAAATTTCTGTCCACATATGCTATCAATAGATCATAAGATGAGTCATGACTAGTAAATGGATAGTTTCACTTTCAACGAGTCTTTTTTCAAATTCATAGAATCTATTTCTCACCCAGTAAAAATTCAAGGAAGTTAATTAAGGGTTTGGAGGACATATATTAACAATCAATTTTAAAAAATATTTTTTAAAAAATTACAAAAATTACAAAATCAATTAATGTATAGACATCATTATATTAGCAGTGAGATGTACCAAATACTTGGTACGTGCTAATTGAGCTGTCACAAATAAATGTATGACAGTTTTTTTTTTTTTTTTTGATGAAAAATGTACGACAGTTGAGCACTAATAAAGAGCTTGATAGTCTCTCAATTACAAAGTACTGGTTGCCTACAAACTAAAGAAGGGATAAAAAAAAATTGAAGATAAGGTGTGGGATTTCTCACCAGTGAGAGAGACGTGGTTCAAAAATCTTTAATATAGAAAAACTTAGGGGAAAGTGAAAAGAGTTCGCAGAACGACTTGAGCATGAGTTGAGCCTAAACATTGAGCTTAATAGTTTATATGTAATAAAATCAGTTACTTTATCGCTCATAGTAATAAGTTAATTTTAGGCTATAAAAATTTAAAATTTAAATATTTAATTGATAATAAAATTATTGATTTTTTCTTTTTTTGAAATTTTTAAGTATAAAAAATATATAAAGAAAATTTATATTTAATAAAAAAAAATTAAGTGGAGTTGTAGGTTGAGTCTACAAAAATATAATTAAGTTTGTGGCATGGTTTTAAAAACCGGTACAGTGAAAGAACCGGAAAAGGAGCTAAATACCGGTTTTATGGTCGGACCGAGGTCCGACCGATGGTCGAACCGGTGACGTCATAAATAATTTAATTATTATTTATTTAAATTATATAAATAATTAATAATTTTTAATATACTAAAAGTCTAAAACTAACAAACCTATAATAACAAAATTTAATTTTCTTTTCTTTGCAATTTTTCTTCCCCAGTTTATATCGCAAAAATCAAGTTCTATCACAGTGCAAAGAATCAAATAATAAATTTTGTCTAAGTGTAAAAATACTTATTTACCAGCTACGCTTTATAGATGCCAACTCTTTAGATCAATAAAGCAATTTCTCATCAAAAGATTGTCCAATGGTGTATAATAATATTTGGATAAAAACTAATTAAAGGGTATGCCATTGTCCATTTCTTTAGTTTCACCACATGAAAATTGGCAATTTGAAGAGAAAAGTTTAAAACATCGAGGGAAAAAAATCCCTACCATAGATAGCAAACAGAATATATTGTACCTCTTAACCAAGGAATGTAATTACAAGTTATTGTAGATGCAATTCAGAATACACATTATTTAATGCAAAGGGTTACAAACTCATATCATAATGAAACTATATATGAAAAGGAAAAAATAAAATAAAAAGGATCAAAGGCATCATCTCATATCATTGACAGTCAAGCGAGCCAAACTCCACTCTAAGTCAGGCTTAAAATTCCTCATCCTAAACCCCAAATACTAGAGTTTTAAATGAGCATCATTCTTAGATGACCAAAGCCAGCCTTAAATTTTGTTAGTAGAAAATGAAAAAGAAAAGAACATTACCTGCCGAGAAGAACACAGCAGATCAGCACAAAGGGCGAAGGCAGAGAGCGCAGCGAAGGAAAAAGAAAAAGAAAATTAAAAAAAAAACTCAGCTTGAGCTTCGCCCTTCAGTGCGATGAGAGCTTCGGAGAGCACAGTGAGAGCTTCGGACAGCGTGAGGCAGTGCGAGCGCCGAGCACAGCGTGAGCCTTCAGTTCAGTGCGATGAGAGCTTGAGATTTGAGCTTGAGTGAGTTGAGATTTGAGCTTGAGGTGAGTGAGGGAGTTCGGCTGGGGCAGAGTGAGGGGCG
The DNA here is from genome assembly GCF_002906115.3 of Quercus suber. Taxonomy (NCBI): domain Eukaryota; kingdom Viridiplantae; phylum Streptophyta; class Magnoliopsida; order Fagales; family Fagaceae; genus Quercus; species Quercus suber. The sequence goes on along the minus strand of NW_027069765.1, from coordinate 744,424 downwards.
TGAGCAGAGTGAGTCAGTGAGATGAGATGAGAGAGTCTGAGATTGAATAGTTTAGGTTAGGGTTAGTTTTTTATTTTTAGGATTTTATTAGTATTAGTTTTGAGGACCAAACGGCACAGTTTTGCCGAAAAAGTCAAAAAAAAATTCAACCGGTCATAACCGGTTCAACCTCCGGTTTTTCCGGTTTTCAGGTTGAACCGGACGGTTTTTACTGTTCACCGGATTTTAGATGATTTCCGGTTTTTTATCATAACCGGACCGGATTTGAGACCGGTTCCCGGTCGAACCGGTCGGACCGGCTGGTCCGGTCCGGTTTTTAAAACTATGGTTTGTGGTCAACCTTTGTCCAAAATTTGTGACAACTCTAAACTTATTGTGAAGTCACCCTTGTTAAAAAATTCAACTTCAAAAAAAAAAAAAAAACTATAAATAAAGAGAAAATAAACTAAAACAAACACAAAAACCCTAAACTATCCCAAAAACCTGTAGAAGTCCACTGTTATCGGCAAAAGGGCAATAGAATACCCCATTGACATAAACATCTCTTTACAAATTTTTTTTTTTTTTTTTTTGGAAATGTCTATTGCGCGTACTCACACACACTTGGGCAGCTCCACTTGGTGGCCAAAAAAAAAAAAAAAACACTATATATATATATATATTTTGACCACCCTAAAATAAAATTTTGAATATCTTGATCTAAATTTTTTTAAACCTCAGCTAAAATAAGTCTGATTATGATCCTCTCAACAATATCCTAACATTTTAAAACACAAAAAATAAAAAAACCACAATAACAAACCAATTTAATTTAAAATCTGGGAAAAAAGAAAAAAGTCCAACAACAGGACTAAAAATTTGTTAATCTTAAACAATAGAAAAAACCCATTTATATCTTAACAAATTTGAAATAAATCAATTAAATGAAAGATCAATATATGAATGATTGCTTAACTGTGTACATTTAAAAAAATATAATTAGTAAGATTTTTTTTTTTTAAAGGAAATAGTTAGTAAGATTAATAATAAAGAAATCGTGTAACGATTTTAAAATATAAAAAATCATAAAAAACAATTATAAAACTTTATGCATTTCAATTTTTGTTTTGTTTTGTTTGTGATGTCGATATATTTAATTTTTTTTTATTATAAATTTTGTATAATTTATATTTTTTATTGGCTTTCTTAAAAGAAAATCTTAGAGTTACCACTGTATACACAGTATACATATCTATCGACTTTCCTGTTCACTCAAAACTCAAAACTCATATCTCACAGCTTTATCTCATCAAAAACCTAAAACTAAAACTTCTTGTTTGGTTCATAACTTTAAATCGTGTTTGTCATTTTTATAACTTAACTTTATCACTTTTTCGTAGAGCTCACAGCCTCCACAATTCAGAACGGTCATTGTTCCCTCCGCGTGGGATATAAGTAGGGAGGAAAAAAAAGAAAAAAAGTAAAGGAAGAAATTCATGTTAGGTTCAGAGAGGTGGGTGGGATGGGTGAACGAGGAAGTTGGGATTGTGATAATGGCTCCAGAGAGTAAAGAGAAAAAACTTAAGAAAACGGTGGGTGTATGTATTTATAGACCATCATTGTGAAGCTGGAGCTAAAACCACAGAAGAGAAAAGCTTCCAACAGTGTTGTGCAAGGATGTGACAAGTCACTGACAAGCCCCACGCGGTTGCACTTATTTATGAAATTGCCATCAAACTATTTTTTAAAAATTGAAAACACCTTCAGAGCAGTTTCACTCTCAGCGAGTCTCTTTTCAAACTCGTAGAATCCATTTCTCACGCGTTAAAAATTCAAGAAAGTTGCTGTATAGGGGTCCATTAAATTGGAAGTGAGATGCACTAAATATTTTGTACGTGTCAATGAATTATATAACAGTCTCTCAATTACAAATTACTGGTTGCCTAAAAACTAGCGATGGGATAAAAAAAATATTTATGAAGATAAGATGTGGGATTCTCACCAGTGAGAGAAGGACACGTAGTTTAAAATTTTATCTTTTTGAGTTTGTACTTTGCTGTGTTTCTGACGCATTTTCTGTAGCTGGCGTTACAAAACAACAGATAAGATCAAGAGTATCTAGATAACTGTTCTCATCTTAGCCGATTGAAAACATGCATCTAGAGAATTTTTGTAGTTTTTTAATGCTGAGGTGATAAGATTTAAAAATCAAGGTTGGTGAAGTTTGGAGTGTACTACTACTACTTTTGGAGAAGGAGTTCAGCTCTGAGCTTGAGACCCAGAGAAAAGAAGTAAGAGCATTCCCATGCGAAATTTTTTTTTCATTTTATTTGTCTAAAATTTATTTATTTATTTTTTTTATTTTACACATTTATTTTTATAAAACACTCACATCAGTTTATTTATTATACACATTTATTTAAATAAAATATTCATTTCTTTAACCCAATGTTATAATGCTACAATACCAGGCAAAGTCATGCTACAGTTGCAGGGAGAGAAAAAAACTATTAAAAAATGATATGCACGTGCTACAGTGCCCGTGTAAATTTACACAGGTACTGTAGCTTGTGGATAATTTTAGACAATTTTGCAAGATTTTAAACGGACTGATGTGGGCTGTTTTTGAATAAAAATATGTAAATTTGAGTATTTTTTTTATTATACACACTTATACATGGACCGATATAAATGCTCACAGAGCATAATGCAAAAAAGAGAGAGGAACAAACCAGTCCCACATCAACATGGTCCTGGTCCACACCCTCAACCGTCTCTCTCTGCAACTCAATAAATAGCCAAAACACCTTTCAAAACAAAATAAAATAAAATACTCCATTTTTGTCTTGTGAAATAAATATCCTGTACCAAGCATGGGACCTTCAAACACAACCGGACGATTTGCAACAGACTTAAAAATCTTCCGTATCTCTCAAAACAAAATGTCATTCAGATCCGTGCAATTTTATGATGGTGAGCCCTGTCTTTTCTAATCTCATTTTAGGCCAAATTTTATGTCATGATATAAGAGAATTATGGGCGGTTTAGTATAGTGTTTTGAACAATAATTTTAAGTGTTTAAATAATATTATAAATATTTTTATATATTTTTTATTTATATTATTTTTAAAATAAAAAATATAGACAATATTTTTAGAATAATATTATTAAAATTTTTTTATAATTTAAATAATCCTCCCCACCACCAGGCTGGGTCAGATCAGCTTCGTCTATCTTCTTCTTTTTTTTTATTTTTTTTATTTTTTTTATTTTTTTTTATTTTTTTTATAATCTTGTTCTGATTCACTTTTTTGTTACAATGGAGCTTAGATAGGCTTTCATGCTCTTGATCTGTTGTTTTTGTTTTGATTTTTGATTTGTTGTTCTAATTAAATTTGTATTTTTCCCTGTTCTTGATCTGTGATTGTGTTTGTGTTTTGATTGGTTACCGTTTGAGAGAGAGAGAGAGATGAACAGAGAAGAGAGGAGGAAAGAGAAAGAATTTTTTTTTATTCGGCCGGGTATTTTTTAAGATGAAATAATGGTTTGGAGTTGCTACAATGTTCTCTAAAACAAGAGAACTACTGTAGCAACTTCAAAATAAAATTTGGAGAATCTGCGCGTATGGAGAAGCCGCTGGAGCATGAACAGTGGCATTTGGTGCTCCAAAAATAGATATACAGGGGCTGTTGGAGATGCTCTAAGTCATGGTTTTTGTTGTTTTTTGGGTTAGGTAAATTGTGTAAAATAGTTTGAACAGCAAATAATTCCAGTATGTATGTAATAATTAACGTTCCAAGCACTGATAGTATATAATAACCACAAGCGCACTTGCTAATCACTTTCTGTTTCTTTCTTGTGTTGTTCAATCCAACTTTACTTTCATTCTCCATTAGCTATGGCTGATACACTACTCATTGATCTCTTCAAGCAATTGGGTTCAATCGCTGTTCAGCTTGCCAAGCAAGAGATCAACTTGCTAGTTGGCGTTGATGAAGAAGTCCAAAAGCTTAAAGGCAAGCTCGGAATGATCAAGGCAATGCTAGACGATGCTGAAGAAAGACATGCTGTGAAGCAGCGTACTGAGAAGCTTTGGTTAGAGCAGCTCCAAAATCAGTACTATGAGATTGATGACATCTTGGACACCTGGAACACTGCAAGGATCAGAGCAGAGATTGAGAAAGAAGAAGGAAAACCAGCTGATGCTAACGCTCCTACTGTTGTCAAGAAGAAGGTATGCTCCTTCGTCCCATCTCCATCATGTTGTTTTAACCTTCCTCTGCGTCATGATGTTGGTCACATGATAAGAAAACTGAATGAAAAGTTAGATATGATTTTCAAAGACAAAGCAACCTGTGGGATTGACTTTAATAGGCAACCTGATGTAGTTGAGCGACCAACAACTACGTCCTTTGTGGATGTGTCCCATATAATTGGCCGTGATATCTATAGCGATGAACCACTAAGAAACCTATTAGGTGTGGGTAGTCTAGAAGAAAGAAATTCTTATTGTGTCATTTCCTTAGTGGGTATGGGCGGTATTGGAAAAACAACTCTTGCCCAACTAGCCTACAATCATCCTGATGTGCTAGCCCATTTTCAACAAAGAATGTGGATTTGTGTTTCTGATCCTTTCGATCAGTGTAAGGTTGCCAAAGCAATCATTAAGGAGGTTGACCCTAAACATGGACCCCTTGATGATACTGAATTGCAAACTCTTGTGTAAAATTCAAGATTTGATTAAGGAGAAGAAATATTTTCTTTGTCTTAGATGATGTGTGGACTGAAGACTCCCAAAAATGGAAGCCGTTCAAACTTGCTCTCAAAAATGGTGTTCATGGTAGTAGAATTCTAGTAACCACACGTAAACATAGAGCTTCAGAGGTGATGGGGAATGTCCACCCAATAAATTTGGAGGTATTGTCTAAAGAAGACTACTGGTTGATTTTCAGTAAAATACCATTTTCTAATGATGAGCAACTTAAGTATCTAGAAGATCTTGGTAGAAAACTAGCAAGTAAGTGTAAAGGCTTACCACTTGCTGCAAAGACTCTAGGTAGCCTAATGCAGAACAAGAGAAGTAGAGAACAATGGAATACGATTTTGGATAGTCATATGTGGGAATTAGAAGATATTGAAAAAGGCCTTTTGGCACCATTGTTATTGAGTTATTATGAACTACCCTCAACAATGAGACGTTGTCTCTCATATTGTGCTTTCTTTCCAAAAGATCATCTCTTTTCTAGAGATCAATTGGTCTTCCACTAGATGGCACAAGGATATATTGAGTCGAAGGCAAATATGGAGTTGGAGGTCATAGCGGAAGAATATTTTGAAAAGTTAGCCATGCGCTCTTTTTTCCAAGATTTTAAGAAAGATAAAGATAATGATGACAAGATAATAGGTTGCAAAATGCATGATATAGTGCATGACTTTGCCCTATTTATGACCAAAAATGAATCCTTCGAAATTGATGGCGATAAGAAGTTGGAGATAGATTGTCAAAGTGCTCATCATTTACATTTAAAAATTTCAAAAGAAATGCAATGTCTTGAATCCATCTATTGTGCAAAAAATCTACGCACTCTCTTTCTTCTTTCGTGTGACTGGTATTATAGGCATGAAAGGGATTTTGAGTTTGAGATGCTCCTATCAAACTCATTTCATCATTTTAAATGTTTACGAACATTAATTTTAGATTTTCCAATTAAGAGACTTCCAGATGCAGTGGAAAATTTGATACATTTAAGGTGTCTTCATATGCTTTGGCGTGTTCAAATAGAAGAATTGCTTGAAACCTTTTGCAATCTATATAATTTACAAACTTTGATTTTTGAGTGTTCTTATATCAGCAAATTATCACAAGGGATGAGCAAACAAATTAATTTAAGACATCTTATATTTCATAAGTATGATGATAATCATTATGATGATTTGGGCGAAGTGGTATTTCCAAAAGGGATTGGGAAATTAATTGGTCTTAGAACATTAAGTGTATTCAACATAAGTGATAAGGATGATAGAGAAGGATGTAAGCTGGGAGAGTTAAAAAATTTGAATCAGCTTCGAGGGACTTTTACAATAAATGGGATGAGAAATGTGGCAAATGTAAATGAGGCTCAGAATGCACAATTGAAAGATAAAATAAATCTCCGTGGATTGGTGCTATCATATGAAACTGCGGATGTTGGCGATAATGAAGTGGGTATAAGTGAAATGGAGAAATTTCTCAAAGAAAAAAGTAGAATGGAGAATGATGTAAAAGTATTGAATGCCTTATAGCCAGCACCAAACTTGCAATATTTAGAAATTACGGGCTACCCAGGCAACACAATATATCCTAATTGGATGATGTTAAGGACCACACTGAAAAAGCTTCAACTTAGAGAATGTGGAAATTTAGAGCATTTGCCTTCTTTGGGGCAGTTGCCATTCCTTGAAGGTGTGCAAAACCAATCATTGTGGAGACCACAAAAGTAGGAAATTGTAAATGTGATATACAAGATACAAAACACTAAAATCTAGTTTATTACCAAAAGGTTGAGAGAAAAAGCACAAAAGTTTTAAATAAATAAATAAATAAATACAATAAGGAAATAGGTTAGAGCCAAACACACTAATATTTTAATTGGGTTTCATTGACATTCTAACCATACACTAACACACTAATATTTTCCCGAGTTTCATTGACACCATACATGACTAACTGAAATTTAGGGTGTTTAAGCTCAAACGTGAAAGGTTAAAATTTATTCTTTCCACTCAGTATTTTTTGTCAACTCCAACTATTTTTCAAGTATTTTGAGCACAAAAATATATATAAGGACTCATTCTTGTACTAATGGTAGTAGGACCAATAGTAATGGGAGTCGGTGCATTCACTAGTAAACTAAAAGCCTAATAAGGTAATAACTAATAACAGACTTACTAAGACTCGTAAGAAAATAAAACCTAAGATACTTAGGATCTCCTAGAAAATCCTTGACTCAACTAAATTACCAAAATATCCCTAACCACAAGGATTGCAAAAACTACAATTTGTCAACATCAACAAAATTTACCATAACTTTTAAAATACAAATACAAACCCAAATTAAATTTCTTTTTTGACCCTTAGGCAAATATAACTGGGCATTTAAACCACTCAATTTTCAGTTTCATTGGACTTCATACTTGAACCCCAATTAAATCTTGAATAGACAAAATAAATTGCACTATTAAATCAAGGTAGTATTAAATCAATCTTATCTGGACCTCTAATAATTGCACTTGTTCTTTGTTTTTGTGTGCATAATGAATTAAAATTTGGTAAGCTGGATATGGGTTTCAGCTGATGGTACTTGATATCTGAGTCCAAGTCTCGTGGCGGTGGGGCATATTGCATTTGAATATGAGTTTGTATGCAAATGTCCTTTGGAACTTAACTCAGATAGCAACCAGATAGCGGTAAAATAGGACCAATTAATTTTACTAGATGTTCTGGCTTTTTATTTCAAGATTCAGTTCCTAAAGAATTTGGAAGAAACTGAGAGTAATGAATGTCTTAAAACTACAAAAGTCTCAATATACAAGGATATTAAAGTTTTCTGTCATCAAGGTTTATTTATTTATTGAGTAGCATTAGCAAACTCTATTTTATTGCAACATCTATTTAATTGAGATGTGAAAGTTGGGCACAATTCAATCATGCATCACAACCAAAATTTAAGGGTTGACTTGTTAAAATGTAGTGTTATGGTAGGTGTGTCTCCTGCCCAACTAATTGAGAATGTACAACATAACTGGACCATGGTCGTAAAATTTGTTCATGCTCGAGTAAGTTTAGATATTTTGGTCCAGCACAACCAACCTAGCAAGGAACCAAAATTCTGAGATCAACTCAATTGACGGAAACAAAAATAAAAACCTCCAATTGTGGCAAATTGAGGTCATAAATTAACCGAATATGAATACCTGCTCTACCCGTACTGTAGCCAATGACGTTCGGTACGCAGCAAGGACGTGTGTGGCATGCTGTGCGGTGCTCTTTGGCCTGCTCCACCTAGCAAACATGGGGTTTCGACAAATGGTCGTTAGTGAACTTTCGTGTGATGAACTGTAAACAATGTCATTACTAAGAACAATGTTTTATATTTTTAATCCATATAAGCATTAGCAAAGTTTCATTTGTTTGTTAGTTTGGCATATTTTTAATTATATCAAAGAGAAAAATTATATATAATATACTATTACACATAAATAATGAGAACTCGATGAACGTACCTAATGGCAAGGGGCCCTGAGTGCACTAGCAGTAAAGGCGGCCTCGCAATTGGGCATATTCGTGGGAACCTTGAATAGGCCCACAGCTGCACCAACACCAGTGCTCCTCCAATCTGCATCGCATCCTTCATGGATGCTCTACAAAGGTGCCTGTAGAGCCAAGCCAACGCTACACTACCCCAGCTCTATTGTCTCGCATTGCTGATTGGGTTGAGGAGCTGCAGAGGCAGGAGTGAGACTTGGTCCGCCGACTTGTCCATGAACAACAGGGCCCCCATCCAAACAAGTAGGTGGTTGCGGGCATGTTGCTGCACTACTTCATCACCGGCGTTCGCAGCTGGGGGAGCAGCAAACCGTGCATCAAGCCACTTGTATTTTATCCTTGCCCTAGCAAGGGTAGACGTGTTTGAGTTAGGTATCGAGGGCGGAGGTTGATGGCCCAACAACTCTCAGCACAACCGACTCCAATTCATGTCTGTCCTCCCAGTGACAGGCAACCCATCCACTGGAATCCCCAACATCACCTCTATATCTTGCAAGGTGATGCCCATTTCTCCATGAGGTAAGTGGAACATGTGCGTCTCCGGACGCCACCGCTTGACTAAGGCCGTGATCAAGGCGTGATCAATTTCCATATCGGGAACCTTGAACTAGACAGTGAAGCCTGCTGCATCTATGTACTGCGTGATACGTGGGTCTAGCCCACCTTGTGGTAGTACACATTTGCAGCGTCAAACCTTTACGATGCCAGGCACCTCCTGCACACAGACGAGCATTGTGTTAGGTAGTGCACACGAAGTAATTATAAAACAGAGATGTATTAATAATACAAATACATACCTCATTGGCGGCGTGCCTCCAAAGCGGAGTTAACCGATGATCCGGCTGCTGGTTCAACTGGGTACCATCGTCAGGTCCAGGCTACACTCTATCCACTGCCTGCATATCTGACATGGCAGCAAATAGATTGTTAGCAATTATTCATGATTCACTCTATGACAAGATGTAATTACAATAGCAAATCATGCAGTTCGACATAATCATATAGTAATCAAATTGTGGGTAAAAACTCATAATTCACGTATGAAATGGTGTCATCCAATGTTCTTTATAAATTTAAAGAAACAGTATATACCATATAAAAAAGAAAGATGACCATATAACGATCAAGTATTGCCATAAATGAAAGATGACCTCCTAGAGTTTACAGTTCAGATTCCAAAGTTCAAAACCCCTATCCCCCAACTATCAAATAAATGCATATTAATAACTATCATAATTATCCAATTTCATATTTGGACAAAATTTAAAGGAGAGAAAAAGTAGTATTCAATAAAACTCTCCTTTGGTCAGGGTTACCGACTAGTTAAAATAAAAATAAGAATCAAAGAAATTAAAAAAGAATCAAGAAACAAAACATTCAGATAGACAAGGATGACCTTTCATATTTTAGTGTTATAAACTACTTTAAAGACTTCCTTCACTGTCTTTTATTAAAATGCAACTATGGGGATGGTCTTATACATTCTATGACCAATATAATGAATTTCTAGTTCAATCCCCAAAACTTAACCTTAAGCCATTCGCCTCTGTACCAAACTGCTACCTCTCCCACTTTAAATCAATCAATTGAAGAGAAAAGAAGGGAAGAGATGGGGGGTTTGATTTAAGGCAACTCACACAAGTATCAATATATTGGTCACAGAACACAAACCCTTGATGACATATTCATGATACCAAGGTAAAGTAGATCATCTCAAGATAACAAAAATGGAAATTACAAGCTTTTATATATATGCACATATGCACATCCTTCTTAAAAAACTGACTTATAAAAAACCAATTGCATTTGACAATAAAATGAAAAATGGTAATAATTTCGAAGAAAACCAATTGTTCACACACAGTGAGTCTTTGTGAATTATCTTTTTCAAACTCTTTCTATAATATCTCTTTTTATTACACTTCATTGTATGAACCATGGGCTAGTACCACATAGTATATAATGAAGTTGTTTCCACATAGTATATAATGAAGTCAAATAAAAGGCCAGCACACATACAATAGAAATATAAGGCTTTTCTTTATCTCAGCACTGAGGCTAGTAGGGTTGTTAAGCAACAAAATGAATGAATATTTTCGTAGGTAGGTGATTCTTATCAGGTTTTAAGACTTCTAGATGTTGAACACATGCTTACCCAAAGTTTAAGTTCAAAGCTAAGGCAATAGCTAAGCCATTTTAGGCAGCCAGTTACCTATCCTATTGTGGACTCAGCTGAATTAACCATCGTAACATAATTAAAAATATTCTGTTAGCAAGTATCAATATATTGGTCACAGAACACAAACTCTTGATGACAAATTTCATCTCAAGCTATATTGACATATCATCTCAATAGTTTATTTATTAACAAATTAGACCAACAGTTATTTAAACCCAAGATGCCAAGATGAAGAAAACATTGAGACACTAGGATTCAGTGTATACATTATGCATTCAGCACAAAAGGAGCAGTCAAATTTGTACAGCTTCATCAAAATATGAAATCGTATAATGCATAGAGGTGAATTATATGAAAACTATGACAACTGTTCAGAAAGGCTTAATTAAAAAACAAAAGGACAATAACAAGCAAAGATAACTTTTTTCGTAATAGGGATTGAATATACAATTATACACTTCCTCTTCTAACAATAGAGATAGAGGTGATCCATGATTTCAGACTGCTGTAACTTCACTCTAACATAAAACAAGAATTGTGACAACTTTAATTTAATGAATCTGACACAGGACAGAAGCCTTAATGGATCTGATACAAATTTTGATGCAGGAATTTTAAATCTCAGCATTCAGTTAAGGTTCTTGAATAGGGTTTTGATGTTTAAGGGTTTACATAGGTTAGGTAATAAAAATTTTGGATCTTGAATGAGTCTGATGATTGTTTGCCTGTTTGGTGTTAAAACAGTGACTAGAACCTTATACAAATAAGGATAAAGTATAGGCACTCACACCTAGGTTCCCTAAGCAGTTAGATTTAGGAATGAGAAGGGAATTTTTACAAGTGAATTTTTACACACTATGCAAAGTATTTAAACAAAACAATCACATTACATTTATAATGTCATCATTGCAGCATATAAAACACAACAAAATTCTCATCTTTATTATTAAATTTACTACTTTTGAGTTAGTTTCAAAGAATGCACTTTGCCAATAGACACGGACAAAAATCATCTTTCACCATCATCATCCAAATATCTCTACTTGAAGCTAAAATTCATGAACCCAGAAACACAGAGATCACAGGAAACTGTAAATGAGCACGACCCATATAAACAGGAAACTATAAATGAATCAGGAAGACGTAGGTAGCCATTGATTGGAGTTGTTTATATGGTCTCTACACGGGTGCACACACACAAGATTGATTGAAAGCCCAAAATACCCACACACAACAAAAAATTGCTTCGTATGTGTGAAAAAGAGATTTCCAGATGACTTTTTCTAAACCAACAAGATGCATGCAAGGCTAATTATGGTCAGTTGTGATACACAAAAGAGAAAGAGAAGAGCAACGTACCTGTAGTCAACGGCAGCGATGAAGGTTCGACGGAAGCACCACGGAGAGTGAGAGGGTTAGGGAAAGTGTAGAGGGAGAGTGAGACTAACGAAGAGTGAGACGTTGAGGCAGAGTACAGGAGAGAGTGATGGCAGAGCGAGGGAGAGTATATAGGAGAGAGTGAATAGTTTCTGAGACGTTAGGGTTTGAAATAGTAACAGGTTCAGAAAACTCGATTTACAGGTTACCGAGTTCTGTATGCATACATAATTCGAAAAAGCCATGTCTGTTTTGCCAGAGTGGCACAAAGTTCATACCAAACTCGATTATAGTAACATCGAGTTTTTCAATATATATCGACTTCTCTATTGTCGAGTTACAAAATAGGGGCATTTTCCTATATAGTTTGGGAAAGGGGGTAAAAAGCCACTATTTTTGCCCAAACAAGGCATTTAGCAATTTTGTTATTAAAGCACTTTTTTGGCTGGCAATCAAGTCATGCCGCCCCCCCCCCCCCGGCGCATAATGACTGTAAAGTTGAACGCTTTTAACGCATGTAATAGACTTGCTAAAGAATGCAAAGACTTTGTCAAGTGCAGAATACTTGTATGTCTTGGGCCCGGCCTTCCATATAATAGAAGTCTCAATTGCCAAGAAGATCAATTAGAAAACAGAAAACTCTACATATAATAATAATTTGTTAATAAAATTCCTGAGTCACTTCAATAATTCAACAGGAAATATGCAAATTTTATATTGATGGAACAATGGAAGTGTTTGAATTAATCTCCAAAAAAAAAAAAAAAAAAAAAAAAGATTCAATGAAAAAAAGTAAGCATCTATTTCTAATGAATCCAATGAAAACCAAAGCTTACTGGTAACAAAAGAGGGCACCCTCATGGTAACATTAATACATTATCCTTATTCTTGTTATCATCTGTCACAGTCGAATTGGATCTATTTGTCCCATTAGGAAGTTGGCATTGAGGGTGATTGGGTCCTACAATTTAGATATGCTTGCCAGAAGATCTTCTAGATTGTATCATAACATTCTGCTTAACGATGGGATGGATTGAACGCCAACAGTGAAGATTAATTCCAATCACCCCTTTGCTAAGTTAAAATAACAAAATAAAACATTAGATTTTGGGCCATTAGTATTTTCAGTTGTTTTGTAACGCTAGCTACAGTAAATTAGTCAGAAACGTAGCAAAGTACAAACTCAATATTGATAAGATTTTGAACGCCAACGGTGAAGATTAATTCCAAGAATTTTTTTTCTAAATAACAACAAATATTAAAAAATTTAGTTATGTGTCATGTTTCAAAAGAACGTAGAAAACTAGCATCTCGAGTGTCTAAAACTCGAGTTCCAAGATAAAAATCGAGTTTTTAAGTCTCGATTTGTAAGCAGATAAGTGCGATGTGGAAAAAAATCCACGTGGAAATCGAGTTTTAAAGACTCAAGTTCCATAAACGCTGCTATAGAAGCTTAAAAATGGAGTTATAAAAAAATTTTGCAGGAAAACGTCGTTATAGGGCTTAAAAACGTCACTATAGGGCTCCCTGAACCTGAAATTGAACACTAATAAAAAAAATTTTGCAGGAAAACGCCGCTATATGGTTTTAAAACGTCACCATAGGACTTAAAAACGCCACTATAGGGGCGATCAAAATAATTTTTTTTTTTACATGGAACTCGATTTTCAAAAACTCGAGATCCATGTGGCATTTTTAGTCCAACAACGCTCGCAAAACGAGTCTTTAAGACTCGAGTTTTAATATGGATCTCGAGTTTCTAAAACTTGAGATGCTATTTTTCTTAATTCTTCAAAACTTTACCTAACTTACTATATACTTGGCCTTTACGTTGTTAGTTTGCCCATTCCCCCTTAATTCCAATCACACCTTTGCTAAGTTAAAAATAACAAAATAAAACATTAGATTTTGGGCCATTAGTATTTTCAGTTGTTTTGTAACGCTAGCTACAGTAAATTAGTCAGAAACGTAGCAAAGTACAAACTCAATATTGATAAGATTTTAAACTACATGTCCGCCTCTCACTGGTGGAAATCCCATGCCTTATCTTCAAAAATATATTTTTTTATCCCCTCGTTAGTTTCTAGGCAACCAGTACTTTACAATTGAGACACTGACTGAATACGAAGTCAAGCTCTTTATCATTGCTCAGCTGCCATACATTTATTTGTGACTTTTTAATTGGCAGTACCAAGTATGTGGTACATCTCACCCCTAAATCGTAAAGGGAAAGGATTTACTTCGAATTAATTAATGGGGTGTTCGGTTGTGATGTTTAAACAATAATTTTTAGTGTTTAAGAAGTTATTTGATAGTATAATTAGAATAATAGTTTTCAGTGTTTAAACAATATTATCTATATTTTCACACACTTTTTTACCGATACGTATTTTCAAAAAATACAAACAACATTACTAGAATAACGTTATTAAACACCTCTTAAATATTAGAACACGTATTTTTATAACAATTTTTTAATCACATGTATTTTCATAACACTTAAACAACGATACTAAACATCTCTAACCAAATAAGCCTTAAGTTGCAGCAACTTCCATAAAAATATACACATGTTAATGACTAAAATAAACACCTGTTTAGACTTATATTTAAGGATAAAGTTTTGCTATAAAATAGGCTACAACCTTACTAAATAAAATAACTATTATTATATATTTTAAAAATTCAACCGTTAAATTGCATATTCTTTACATTCTTAATACACATGTCAAATTTTGTGTCAATCGGATATTATTTTACTATATGATCTATAAACTTATATTTTATGTATAATTTCAAACTACAAAAACTTGTATTTAAATAATTTATTGATGACATAGTTATTGATCTTTAATTTTATAGAAATTTTGCAAACATGAAGGATATAAGAAGAATATGTAATTCAATGGTGGATTTGTTCAAATTCACTTCTAATAAAAAGTTATTGAGTACAGTTGTAATCTTAAGTTACAACCAAATTTGTAGCTAAACTTTTTCTTATATTTAAATGAAAACTTTCTTATCCAAATTGAATTTTTCACCAAATGACCACTTGATATGTGTGCATTTTGCAGTAGTTGCTGCAACTTATTTTGCAGCAAATTCTTGCCTAATCCTAAATATAATGGACCTCTATACATTAATTAACTTCCTTGAATGTTTAATGAGTGAGAAATGGATTTTATGAATTTGAAAATGAAAGTTCAATTAGTGTGAAAACACTAATGCTTGTTTAGATCGCTAATTTTAAATTATAGCTTAATTACTTTTACTCTAACTTATTTAAATGCGAAACAAGAGTAAATGAAGCACAATAAACCATAACACTACTCTAAGCCATAGGCAAGTACAATAAGCGATAAATATAAAGTTTAAAGAGTAAGGAAGAGAGCTGCAAGTACAAGATAACACCGAGACGTATTATCGAAGAGGAAATTGAAGTACTCGGTGAAAACATCTCCGCGACCCTTCAAGCTGAAATCGATCCACTAGTGAATAAATTGGAGTATACGAATATCAAAAAGACCCTCCAAGCCTAATCTAAGACATGTAAAGTTCTTTCAAAAAAAAAAAAAAAACACTTATAGAGGATAATAAAGATATATATATATATTTCGTGAGCATATATTTTTTAGATAATGTTGTTGTCAAAAAGATTCATAACGTGTTCTTTTACAATAATCGATTTGTTTTTTTATTACCACCTATAAGCTTCACGTTAGCATCAATCATTGACATTAGTGTTTTCATGGGGCCGTCATACTTTTCCATCTACCAATTAACAAAATGTGTCTTTTAATGTCTTTTAAGTTTTTAACAAACATTTATTATATAAAAGGGCTCTTTTTAAAATTATTTAAAAGGATAAGGATCTTTTTAAAATATGAAGACCGAAAACTACATGTGTAATTAAAGCAATTGTTAAAAAAAAAAAAAAAAAAAAAAAGGAGAAATTAAATTTTGCCCACATGTAGGTTACCTGTAAAACACTTTGCTTGTCTTTTTTTTTTTTTTTTGGAGAAACAAACACACACACACAAGAGAGAGGAAAGGCGTTCTAACACTTTGCTTATCTGTAATTTAAAAATTGACACTTTACCCACTTGAAGTTAGCTTTGTTTGTCTTGTGTTACCTACCTCTATTAAAAACAAGTGTAAAATTTGTATTTTTATTACCTTTTTATGTCTCTCTCCTCTCAAAATATAAATAAAAAAAATTTAAAAAAAAAAAAAAAAAACTTTGCTATTGTTATATTTGCTATTGAGGATTCATAGCTGAACCAATAACTATATATATGTAGTCAGTCTTGATTAGCTTTTGAGGATTCATAGCTGAACCAAAATTTTTGGAATTAAGACTTTGCTATTGTTATATTTGCTATTCTAATTCAAGGCAATCACGAAATATCATAAACTATTTTTTTTACCATTCCAAGGCAAAGTCACACGAGTAACATGTCACAACACTTTATCGTCTTTTTATTTTTTGTTGATAATGGATATTAATAGTGGCTGAAGAACTCTAAACATTTTTATTAAAAAAAGTAGATGGTGTCAATTTAGCTACAATTGGTCGTATATAAGGAACATTGAGGATTAACGAAATCAATTGACTAACTCTTTAACAATTAACTATAAAAAAAAAATAAAATAAAATAAATTTCTTTAACAATTTCTTGATAGGACAGTCAACACCCTTGAGATTTAGGTGAATGCTAGTCAAGTCTAAAACTTTTCAAAACTGACCAACTTGATGTCAAATCACCAAAAAAATTAGTCCCAAACAAAAAACCAAAAAAGCATTGATTTTTTCATTGGATATAAAATCTCATAACTTTACAAGTCAAGAAATTATTTGAATTTTATGAAGATGTAAAATAAATCCTTATAATTAATATGATTTCTGGATAATGGGAAAGTCAACTATTGTGACAATCAAGTAGCGACATTTTTAACCGTCACAATAGACCATTTGTGTCTATAGTGATATTTTCGGTTTTTGTCGGCGTTTTTAAAACGCTGCAGAAAGCCTATTTTTTGTAGTGCAATGACATGGCGATCACACATGTTATCACACGTGACCTTATTCCATGGACAAAAATTTGTACCATTTATCCAAGAATATGTCTCAGTAAATGACTGAATTCCATGAAATAAAATCACAAATGTAATTCTTCTAAAAAAAATCACGATGAAATGAAATTGAATTGTCAGGGGGAAGTAAAAATGAATTCTTGAATTGGAGGAAAGCAGAACTTTGGATGCCATAATGATAATTAATGGCAAGGATGAAGGAGAAGAAAAAGAAGAGGAGCAAGTGAAGTCCTATGAAAAGGAAGAATAAGATTAGAAAGCAAGAGTAAGAAAGAAGAAAGTGGCCTTCGTATAGCCATAAGGAGTGTCCCCATATTTCTTTCATTAAGAGACATTGAGGAGTTTTTATTTTATTTTTTGTTATAATTATTAATCGGTACTAGAAAGAGATAAGGATGGAGATGACATAAGTACATATTTGTTATTTATGTGATTCTTTTCTTTTCTTTTCTTTTCTTTTTTTTTTTTTTTGAGAAAGTGTTATTTATATATGTCATTATGCGCCGGGGGGGGGGGGGGCGGCATGACTTGATTGCCAGCCAAAAAAGTGCTTTAATAACAAAATTGCTAAATGCCTTGTTTGGGCAAAAATAGTGGCTTTTTACCCCCTTTCCCAAACTATATAGGAAAATGCCCCTATTTTGTAACTCGACAATAGAGAAGTCGATATATATTGAAAAACTCGATGTTACTATAATCGAGTTTGGTATGAACTTTGTGCCACTCTGGCAAAACAGACATGGCTTTTTCGAATTATGTATGCATACAGAACTCGGTAACCTGTAAATCGAGTTTTCTGAACCTGTTACTATTTCAAACCCTAACGTCTCAGAAACTATTCACTCTCTCCTATATACTCTCCCTCGCTCTGCCATCACTCTCTCCTGTACTCTGCCTCAACGTCTCACTCTTCGTTAGTCTCACTCTCCCTCTACACTTTCCCTAACCCTCTCACTCTCCGTGGTGCTTCCGTCGAACCTTCATCGCTGCCGTTGACTACAGGTACGTTGCTCTTCTCTTTCTCTTTTGTGTATCACAACTGACCATAATTAGCCTTGCATGCATCTTGTTGGTTTAGAAAAAGTCATCTGGAAATCTCTTTTTCACACATACGAAGCAATTTTTTGTTGTGTGTGGGTATTTTGGGCTTTCAATCAATCTTGTGTGTGTGCACCCGTGTAGAGACCATATAAACAACTCCAATCAATGGCTACCTACGTCTTCCTGATTCATTTATAGTTTCCTGTTTATATGGGTCGTGCTCATTTACAGTTTCCTGTGATCTCTGTGTTTCTGGGTTCATGAATTTTAGCTTCAAGTAGAGATATTTGGATGATGATGGTGAAAGATGATTTTTGTCCGTGTCTATTGGCAAAGTGCATTCTTTGAAACTAACTCAAAAGTAGTAAATTTAATAATAAAGATGAGAATTTTGTTGTGTTTTTATGCTGCAATGATGACATTATAAATGTAATGTGATTGTTTTGTTTAAATACTTTGTATAGTGTTTAAAAATTCACTTGAAAAAATTAACTTGTAAAAATTCCCTTCTCATTCCTAAATCTAACTACTTAGGGAACCTAGGTGTGAGTGCCTAAACTTTATCCTTATTTGTATCTTGTTCTAGTCACTGTTTTAACACCAAATAGGCAAACAATCATCAGACTCATTCAAGATCCAAAATTTTTATTACCTAACCTACGTAAACTCTTAAACATCAAAACCCTATTCAAGAACCTTAACTGAATGCTGAGTTTTAAAATTCCTGCATCAAAATTTGTATAAGATCCATTAAGGCTTTTGTCCTATATCAGATTCATTAAATTAAAGTTGTCACAATTCTTGTTTTGTGTTAAAGTGAAGTTACAGCAGTCTGAAATCATGCATCACCTCTATCTCTATTGTTAGAAGAGGAAGTGTATAATTGTATATTCAATCCCTATTACGAAAAAAGTTATCTTCGCTTGTTATTGTCCTTTTGTTTTTTAATTAAGGCTTTCTGAATAGTTGTCATAGTTTTCATATAATTCACCTCTATGCATTATACGATTTCATATGGATGTTTTTAGGTATTCAGTCTAAATTTAATGAAGGGATGATTTGGCATATGTTTATGGCATTGTATGGATGATTTGATCATGGAAGTTTATGTATCTATATTGATGAACAGATGGTTGTGTTTGTGATCAGGTTCAGTATACTGATGAATATATAACCAGGGGAAATCGTGCATGGGGGTGAATAGTCACTGCATGAGTTTGTTTAACATTCAGTGTGTATGGGGTACAAGGCAGCACATAACTCGACATCTCATTAATCGAGTTATATGACATGTAACTCGATCAGTAATATGTCGAGTTATTTGAAGCACACTTCTGGACACTTGGATTCATTGTGGATCGCACTTGCACCAATCCAAAGTTGTGGACGGGATGTAAATGATGATAACACATAACTCGATTATTTGGAAATCGAGTTACTTGGAAGCCCATTCTAGACACCAAGATTCCTCCTGGATTGCACCTGGACCAGTCCAAAATAAGCTGCAACTTGTGATGGATGTGCATAACACACAACTCGATTATTTGGAAATTGAGTTACATGGAAGCCCAACCTGGACACCAGGACTCCTCTTGGATTGCACCTGGACTAGTCCAAAATAAGCTGCAAGTTGTTATGGATGTGCATAACACATAACTCAACTATTTGGAAATCGAATTATTTGGAAGCCCATTCTGGACACCAGGATTCCTCTTGGATTGCACCTGGACCAGTCCAAAATAANAAAACAAGATTGACTCATTTACAATCTTCATCCTTGTTTGTCCAAATTCCTCTACTCTCACCCTCTTTATTGTTACATCCTTGAGAGGTACATTAGCCAAAACTTTTTTTCACCATAACCATATCTGTGAGGAGGCTATTTGGTGCTTAGGAAGCAATTAGGAAGGGACCAATTGATATTGGTTGATACTATGGGCTATAGCGGAATTCGGTAAACTAGAGAAGACAAAGGTTCGGCGCAACCTCATTGGAGCAAGAAACTTGGAGGGCTTAGGTACACTGGGTAGATTAGGCTTGGAGGGTCTTCTGCTGTTCATGTATCCCAACTTGATTCTCTTGTGGATTATTGACTGCTTGGAGGGTAGCGGAGAGGTTTTACGCCAAGGACTTCGGTTTCCTCATCGATAACTCATCGCTGTGTTGTCTTTATGTTTGCATCTCTCTTCTATTAATCTTTACCATTTAATTTTTGCTATGGATGTGATTTTATTTAGTTTAGATTATGTTATCAATTCCATTTTAATAAGCTTGAATTGGTATTTTGTTATTTGGGGGTCTAAACGTTCAACAGTGTTTTACTCACATATTGAACATTCAAAAATGATAATGATGAGTTGAGTTTAAGTTGAACTTGTTAGAGAGATAGAGTTTCACTCCTTGTTAAGTTTGGATTAAACAAAAATAATTTTATTTAAATATTGTGCTGACGTAAAAAATTGTGAGAGATTCAAAAGTTTTGGTTATATATATATATATATATTGATAGATAGATAGATAGATAGATAGATAGATAAAAAATAAAAAATAAAAAATAAAAAATAAAAAAAATAAAAAAGGAGAATTTCCTTTGGTAAGCTAAAAGAAAAGGTTTTGGGGGGATTTTTTGAGCTTATTTTGATGGCTCAAACAAAGGAAAAATATTACACTAATTTTTTACATTATTTTAAATTATTTTCAATAAATAAACAATCGAGAAAACATATCCAAATTATGGATGACAATGGAGCATGATATGGTCATATCATGGGTCCCTCATTTCCTCCTCAAGGCAATAAGGAAATTCTGATTTGAGGAATTCTATTAATTCTAATAAGATTGCTCTAATGTTGATCAGATAAAGATGAAAACTGTCACGCCCCAAACCCGATACCCGGATTTGTGACCATGATCGGCATGCTAATATTAAGCTTAAACCTGATATTAACAAGAACCAACTTAACTTTTACAAAAGCTTCCCTCTTTATAAAAAAAATTAAACGGTTTTAGACCCCTTAAACCAACTAGATTAATCTAGTTAATTAGCCAAGTTGTTACTTAGTCAAATTATGCAATTCTAGGTTATCATAAACATACAATCATATCAAAAGTATAAAGCAACAGAATAAAAAACAACACAAGATATGATTACCCAGGAAATCCAAACCGGTAAAAAACCTGGGGAGGATTTGACCTAGCTATCCTCAAGGTAAACCTGAATCCACTATGAAAGAATTGAAGTTCATACAAAAGGACTTACAAGCACCCTGCTTGACTTCGTAATGCTATCCACCAGTAGAACTTACTGACACGACCACGTGCAAGCTCCGAATCCATGGATTCCTTCTTTCTTGGATTCTCCAATTAGCTACAAGCACCCACGCTTGTTATTCTTTAAGCTCCAATGACAGCAACCGAGTTAATTATCAAGGTGTTGAAGTAATCTCTACCTAGAAAACCCTAAGCTTTGTGTAAAAGAAAACTCCTCTAGATCTCACAAGAGATTTACACAAAACAGAAAAGTATAAGCAAAAATACAACAGGAGCAACTCTAAAAACGTGGCTAGGGTTTTTCTTTATATACCTAGGGTAAAAACAGAAAACCTAAAACGTTTAATGAGTTAGGGCTAAGCTGGAATATTCTGCAGAAAAACATTCTGCTCGAGATTCGATCGATCGAGCTAGGCCGAAATGCACCAATGCATTTACAACCTCTCGATTCCAACTTTACATGAAAAACCCAACTTTAAGCTAGCCTAAATAAGACTTAAACATATTTTTTTGCTCATGGTTTGCCAACATTACACATTAGAGTTCTAAATACATAAATTCCTAAATCTTTAGAACCTAACAAACTCCCCTTTTGGCAATCCATGACAAAACACAAAGTAAAGCTTAAAGTTTACAAGAGAAAGCCCTTTACATAAATAATGCTTATAAAAACTAAAATTCAATTTTAACTACTATCTATCAGTTGCAAGTGTAGACAGCAGCTCAATTGAATCTACCTGTATATTCTTGAAACATTCAACAAACGCATGAACGCATGTGTGGTAGAAAATAGTAAATAAACAGGTATAACATTCTTGTATGATTCACACAGAAACATATATCAATGAATAATCTCATAAATATAAAACAATAAACAGTGAATCCAAAGACACAAGAATCATGTATATATCATGTATATCAAAAAACAATGTAACTCCCCCTAACATGAATATCCCAAAAAAAAAAATGATATACACAGTGAAGCACTTAGATACAATCTAATATCTCTACAAAAGTCTCCCCCTAACTACAATACTCCTCTACAAAGTTTACTCCCCCTTTTTGTGATGGAATGCCAAAGGGCAATCACAATCCATCATCAAAAGGAGGTGGTGAGAGTGAACGAAGATGTGTCAGATCAGCTCGTAACGCATGGATCTCGTCAAGCAAGTCCACCAAAATCTGACCATGAGCCGCCTGAACAGTCATGACAGTCTCCAAAGTACGACAGATATCAAAGTCATCCGATGGAGGTGGAGGAACATCAGCAACAGTAGCAGCATCAGGATCAGGAACAGCCTTACTAGCAGGACCTGTAGAAGAAGAGGGAGGAGGTGTGGAACCAGAAGGCTCAAACCTAGGGTGTTTAGAGCCAGCTCGAAGGTGAGCAGCTCTCTGCCTAAGAAAAGACACACCTATAGGAGCAATCACATGAACAAACTTAGAGGAAGGGAAACCACTAAGATCAAGATAAAGTAAAATCCTATGAATGAAAATAGGATGAGCAAGAGCATGTGAAGAAGATGAACTCCTATAAACTTCGTTCAAAGAACGAAGAAACAAATGAGGAAAACTAATAGGAGCATCAGTGACAAGAGCGTACAAAAATACACACCGCTTAAAAGGAATGGTGTGAAGATGAGAAATGGGCCAGATAGAGTGACATGCTATCTTAAAAAAGATATAGTGCAACTCAAAAAGCTCAGCAGAGGTGATCCTAGGATTAGAAACCCATTGGATAGAGGACCTAATGATGTAAGACATGACATCACTCAAAACAGGAGACTCACCATAAGGATAGACTGGGTGCTGGACCAAGGATACCCTAGGAGCATCAGCCACTACCGAAGGAGTAATGGAGTACTCTACGCCTCATATCCAACTCTTTACCAAAGTGTTGGAATTATAGATGCAGATAGAGATGTTCGAGAAGAACTCTCTAATCAGGGTAGTTGGAGGAGGAGGATCAGAAACATCCAATAGTGGTAACCAACCCCAACGCTCAGAGTTTGCCCTAATGGCAAGATCAAGCTCATTTAAGATGATAGAACGCTCAGACCAAATCTTTCTCTTAAGGTTCAGCTTCTCATAAGTTTCTTAGTTTTTCTCACTCGAAAACCTCTCACGATCAAAGGAAAGAGGGGAAGGAGTAGGTGAGGGGGCAGACCTACGAGCCCTAGTCTTCCTAGGCATAGTGCTAAGGAAAGGATAGAGATACAAAGAGAAAACCAAAAAATAACACAAAGACCAAGGACAGACTACAAGTTAGCACAAAAAGAGATAGACCAAAAATCTATATGATGCATGAACAACCACAATGTCGTGATGCATGTACTAATGCAGTAAGCAAAGTTCAAATTAAGTTCAATATGCACAAAATTGGCTTGAGCATAGAGTTTCTAACAAAAACCCTAAAAATTTGAAAAACCACTTGAGAATTTTGAAACAGATTGATGAATTGAGCATTACATAACACAACACACAGATTATAATGCTTAATTACATCAAAACAACATGCCAATTTCATCAATTTCAACCTAATTGAACAAAATCCCCAATTCAGAATTAATACAAACCCTAGAAATTTCAATTTTTCACAAACCCCAAAATTGATCAAATTAAACTAGCAAGATCATGTTTATATCATGTCCCCATAAAAACCCATTGATCAATTGCACAAATTTGGGCTTGAATCAACAAAAATCCCAAAAAGAAAAAGGTCCAAAAATTTGAGTGTAAATGCATGAAAAATGTAAATAAACTCAAAAAGAAATGGCAAAAGAGACTTACCGGCTTGAGGAAAGAGAATCTTTGAAAAAAATTTGGAGGAAAACGACAAAAAATTGATTGTAGAGCCTTGCCTAGTCAGAGAGAGAAGAAAAGTTTGAAAAAAAACTTTTTGAAAAAGTGTTTGAATCAATCAAGAACAGTGTTTAAAAAAACTGATTCGCGACTTTCAATTGATCGAAAATTACATTCGATCGATCGAATCAATCCGAGATTTTTAAAAGAATTTTAAATATTTTCGATCGATCGAAAAACAGCTTGGATCGATCGAAATAGATAGCGGCTCATAGTATTTTGAAAAAAAATATAGTTTTGAAAAACTCAAACCAGTTTTTGAAAATAACTCCTCAAAGCATTAAACAAAATGCATGAGTATGAGATGTAATGGAATGCGTTTTCAAAAACCCAAAATTTTAATCCCAGTTTCTCCAAAGAAAGTTTTAGCCATTCTCCCTTTAAGTTCTCAAGTAAGCAAAATGTTTTGCATAATACTCAAGGTATTTTCAAACTTGGTTGGTCAGACCAAAAACACACACAATTACATGTACAGTGTTTAGCAAAGAGTAACTTGTGTAGTGTGTGCAATCTAGCAAAAACTTGAGATATATGTGAGCTGATATGTGAATAGAAATCAATTACAAAGTCTACAATATTCATCACACAGAATTTTAAAAGAGACTATCACCTAAAGAGTTACATCATATAACTCCCACATCTCCTAGAACATAAGCTTGCAATCATGTAAGTTTCTTGAATTTTGCCTCATTACTTTTTTATTTTATTTTATGGATTGGCATCAAGCCTAATAGTACACACCAATTTTAATTATGTAAAATGGCATTAAGCCTAATAGTACACACCAATTTTAAGCATTAAGCAATTAACCGAGGCTACACCTTATATTCTTTTTGTGCATGTGCTACACTTTCTCAAGCATAAAATCTTATGATATGCACTAAGGTGTTCATGATTAGCTAGTGAACAATGGTGAGATGATTATTTATGCCTTTCTGAAAAGGATCAAGCCTAATAGTACACACCAATTTTAATTATGTGAAATGACATCAAGCTTAATAGTACACACCAATTTTAAGCATTAAGCAATTAATCGAGGCTACACCTTATATTCTTTTTGTGCATGTGCTACACTTTCTCGAGCATAAAATCTTATGATATGCACTAAGGTGTTCATGATTGGCTAGTGAACAGTGGTGAGATGGTTATTTATGCCTTTCTCAAAAGGATCAAGTCTGACAGTTAAATAACATGTGACTTCAAGATCAAGACAAAGTGATAAACACCATAAACATTTTTCTCACACAACATGCACTACAAAGTTTCAACTAGTCAAGTGCAATAAATAAGCTCATCGAAGCTAAACAAGATACATAAGACATGTTATGTGTAAATAAATTGACCAACCTTGCTTTCAAAGTCCAAGAAAAATAGTGCCAAACATATTTTGCTTTTCCTTTTTTTTTTTTTTTAATTATTTTAAAAGAGAAAACAAATAAATCCTAGAATGAAATGCATGAATGTAATGCAATGCAAGTCTTAGAATACAATGCAAGACAACGGTCACAAAGAAATGAGCAATAAAGCATAAGAACCATGTCAGAAAGACTCAATTAGACCGAGTTTTTTGCATCCAAAACCTTTTAGATGCACCACGAGCATTGGAGTTCTTATTCACATTCGAGTGATTTCTAACTCCAGGATTGGAATAAAGGTTCAAAGCCTTTACCAATTCACCAATGAGTGCCATAGGATCTTGTGCTTGAGGCACAGACACTTTTGGTTTGTTTGCTCTCTTAGTAGCTTGTAGCTTCTAACAGTTAGGACGAATATGTCCAGACTTTTCACAAAAATGACAAACCCAAGCAGGTTTTCCATGCATCTTGTCCTTAGAAAGGGTAGAATCTTTAGGTTTGGACTCTCCTAGATCAACCCTAATCTTCCTAGGGGGTGAAACTTCTATAGGTTGGACAACCTCACTCACAGGGAGTTTAACAGTTTCACTCACAACCTCACTCTCAGAAGGTTCAGAAGAAGATGAAGGAACAAAGTTCGTGGAAGTAGGTGCAGACACAGAGATGCTTTTAACATATCCTAACCCAGATTTGTCAGAAGGATACTTTTAAACATTCAGCATTTGATCAAGTTTAAAACTAGTAGATTTAGCAACAGATAAATTATGTTCTAAAGTTTTAACTTTATCAAGTAAAAGCATATTCTCAGATTTCACATGATTCAAAAGATCATTAGCATCAAATAATTTAATAAGCAAAATTTTCTTTTCAAGCTCAAGAAAATCAATTTTCTTCAGGCCAAGTTCAACATTCATAGCATCCTTTACAGCAACTTTGCAAAGTTTATTATAGGCCTCTTGAAGATTTGCATCCTCAAAGGGTTCCCTATCAGAAGGGTTCTCTTTAACAGATATACTTTCATTGACTACAGCAGTAGCAGTGAAAGTAATGAAGTTTTCATCCTTGTCACATCTAGACTCATCATTAGAAACCTCATTATCACTAAGGGTTACAGCCATAGCTTTACCCTTAGACCTCAAGAATGTAGGGCATTCAGATTTAACATGACCATACCCTTGACAGCCAAAACATTGAGCACCCAAGGAATTGTTTGAAGATTGACCAACTTTATCTCTAGGTTTTTCAAAGTTATTAACCTTAGTGGGATCATTCTTCCTAAAATTTCTAGGTTCTGCAGTGTTTGTACCTCTTGCCTTTCTGTTGTTATTCCTAAGAAAGTTTCTAAAATTCTTGGCAAGGTATGCAATCTCTGTAGCAGAGAGCTCATCATCAAATCTACCAACCTTAACAGACTTAAGAGCCATTGATTTGGATTTGGAAGTTTTGGGTAGGTCAGACTCATAGGACTGAAGAGATCTTACAAGCTCATCAATAAGGATGGAGTCCACATCCTTGCTCTCAGTAATAGCAGTTACTTTGGGTCTAAAATCTTCAGTTAAAAATTTAAGAATCTTCCTAACAATTTTAGGTTGATCATAAATTTCACCCAAATTAAAAGCAGAATTAACAATATCATTCAATTTAGCATAGAATTCATCAAAAGATTCATCATCAGACATTCTAATGCTTTCAAATCTAGAAGTTAATTGCTGCAGCTTGTTAATCTTAACTGCTTTTGTGCCTTTATGCACAGTCTGGAGGATTTTCCAAGCAGTATGAGCAACTTCAACATTAGAGATTCTCTTAAATTCCTCTATGTAAACAGCATTAAAGATAGCATTTATAGCCTTGCTATTGAAACCAGCTGCTTTTTTTTTTGAGAAGTTTGCCATTCACTCATAGGAGTAGTGGGCTTCTCCCATCCGTACTCAACAGAATTCCAAACTCTTTCATCAATGGATTTTAGGAATGCTCTCATCCTTACTTTCCAATAAGCATAGTTATTCTCATCAAAGTGAAGAGGAATAACGAGAGAGTGTCCATGCTCCATGACAACAAGGGTCAAGGATCAGCTCAGAGATAAAAAAATCTCCAATAAGAGAGCTACCCGCTCTGATACCACTTGAACGGTTTTAGACCCCTTCAACCAACCAGATTAACCTAGTTAATTAGCCAAGTTGTTACTTAGTCAAATTATGCAATTCTAGGTTATCATAAATATACAATCATATCAAAAGTATAAAGCAGCGGAATAAAAAATAAGACAAGATATGATTACTCAAGAAAACCAAACCAGTAAAAAACTTGGGGAGGATTTGACCTAACTATCCTTAAGGTAAACCTAAATCCACTATGAAAGAATTGAAGTTCATACAAAAGGACTTATAAGCTCCCCGCTTGACTTCCTAATGCTACCCACCAGTAGAACTTACTGACATGACCATGTGCAAGCTCCGAATCCACGAACTCTTCTTTCTTGGATTCTCCAATCAGCTACAAGCACCCACGCTTGTTATTCTTTAAACTCCAATGGAAGCAACCGAATTGATCATCAAGATGTTGAAGTAATCTCTACCTTGAAAACCTTAAACTTTGTGTAAAGGAAAACTCCTTTAGATCTCACAAGAGATTTACACAAAACAGAAAAGTATAAGCAACAATACAACAGGAGCAACTCTAAAAACGTGGCTAGAGTTTTTCTTTATATACCTAGGGTAAAAACAGAAAACCCAAAACGTTTAATGAGTTAGGGCTGAGCTGGAATATTCTGCAGAGAAACATTCTGCCCGAGATTCGATCGATTGAGTCTTTCTTTTGATCGATCGAGCTAGGCCGAAATGCACCAATGCATCTGCAGCTTCTCGATTCCAACTATACATGAAAGACTCAACTTTGAGCAAGCCTAAACAAGACTTAAACATATTGTTTTGATCATGGTTTGCCAACATTACACATTAGAGTTCTAAATATATAAATTCCTAAATCTTTAGAACCTAAAAAAAATGATATAACTTTTCACTTGACATTCAGAGCATCTACACTGTACTCAAAGAATAACATAATCCACCAATTACTCCAATGCTAAATCTCACATAATACATCTCTTAAGTACTTTAAGGTACACAACTATCATTAGATCCTAAAATACACAATACCATAAACTAAATATCAAATACTAATTTAGGATCTATACATATAAACTAAAACTGGCTCCTTCCAAAACTCGACTAAGGCTCTCTCTGCTTCAAAATAAAACCTGTTGACTGAAAGAGTGGAAGGGGTGAGCTACACAACTCAGTAAAGGTAAGATATATGAGATTTTAATAAGGATGCATGTAAATCAATTCATTTCCTTCTACAAAAATTTGGATAGGAGAACATCTTTTCATGCATAGTATTTTATACTATTTATAATAATAACTTATACGCTCTTCGTAGGAAAATAATTGCTCTCCCTTTTCTTATCAGAATAATATTACCAAAACCTTTCGGATATAATTTCTTTCATTTCTTACAAAGTCACCATATATATTTTCATTACAAATAATCATTTTAACTTAAATCAGATAATCGGTAACTTTGTCTTAAACTGGAAGCATCTTAAAGAATAATAAAACTTTCCTTCATAAACTTCTTCTCGTAAAATATTATAACTTTCATAATCATAAAACTTAACGTTTCATAAAGAAAACAGATATCTGATAACTTCTTAACATAAACTTGTACTTTCATCAGAAGTTTTATCTTTTTATAGCACAATAGAATTTTAGAAACTTTTATATTTAATGAACAGCTTTCTTTTCATCAGAAACTTCTTCTTTTCATGAGAGCTTTTAACTTTTCACAATACAGTTAAGAAAATCAATTCTCTCATGATTAATAACATAATATAGTTATTCATAAATAATATATTAGTTAGTCCATATCTAATAAGTCTGTGTAGAGAAGGCCTCATCACATTTGGGTGACCTCATGTGCATGATATTGTCCTCTTTGGGAGGCCGGATAGCACATCCCCTCAAGATCTTGTTTCTCCTCGCCGTCCGTACACATTGGGGAGAAGACCTTATTTAGATTAGAGTTATGGGCAACCCCATTTCCTCTACTTTAAATGGCCAAACAGATAACATTTTTTTTCCATGGAAAGCCAATAATTAACCCCTATTGGCCGAGTTCAGATCACCAAAGGACATAACCTGAAAATATTTCTTACTTATACATAATACCGAAATTCCTAGTTTGCATTACATTTCGCAATAATAGCATTCCCATTATTTTCTTTAAATATCATGTTCGTGAATTAGCAATAGCATCAATATGCTCAAATCATATACATAAGGTTTCAAAAACTCACAAACATATCTTTGTCTGAATAATGATTATATGCCATATCTCTAATAAAAAACCTTTTAGTGCATAATATACTTTAAAATAACCTCATGACTTACCAAATATCCATATAACTTATCTCTTACCTGAAAGTAGAGGAACCGAGAGCCTAAAGTCGAAGGAGCTTAGACCTGGCGAATGGTAACACCTAAACCAAAATCAAAGCTTATTACTATCCATAACTCCTTATCATAACTTACATATTTATCCCAAAGCCTATCTCTCATAATCAATGAAATCCTAATCCCACCTCAAAGAGGTTCCCACAAACATATAATGCACACATTAACAAATGACGTACCAACTAAGGAAAAATCAACATTCTCATAATAATATCATATCTCTAGAAGAGTCATCTTCATTTCAAAATGTGCTTTGAGCTTAGGGCAATAATGCATGCATAAACATAAACTCTTTTAAGCATTGTCATGTAACCATAAACACTCTTAAGGAAACATACAGCATGTTCAACAAAACAGCTTCATAAATACAACCATCGAATGATTTAGAACCCCTCCTTTGAGTACTAAATCTTGAACCAAGTTATAAAAAATTTAGCTATGATCCAAACATACCAAATAATGAGCATAATAAATTATAGCTCAAATTATTCACCCTAACTTTAGAATTAAATCCTCAAATTTAGGCATGTCCCTTACTGTTCACTGTTTTATTCCAGCAGCATATACTTCACTTATAAAATACAAACGGGCCCTCAAACCCCATCCAAACCTCATGCAATTATACAGAGAAACTCCCTGTATGTCCAGTATATACAATAAAAATTTCATAGTCAAAACATAAAACCATAATTTACTAAAAATCATACAATACAGCATACTCAAATCTGTCTTGACAAAATTTCATGCAATTTAGAAATTAAACCATTATTTTTATATTGATCCAAATGTTGTGAGACCACTTCCAATAAAACCATATGTGTCTTAGATTTCATAGGAAATAACCCTAGCATCCAAATTCACTGTATAAAATTTAATACATAATTTATCATTCATAAACACAGAATCTGTCACAGTGACAGCTTTGCAACATTTTCTTGTAAATTCACAAACAATTATCGAAGGACAGTATTTTCATATGGGGATTTTTTTACACTCATTAGACATGTTAGAAAACACTTATATACAGTCATTTAACCATTTGTAGCAATATTAGATACAACCAAAAATCCCAGCAGTAACATCAAAGGCACTCATCCTGACTTTATCTTACTTCCTTAATCATATACAATCATTAATTAGTAAAAACCCTAATCTACCTTCAACTAATCACCAACACAATTTCAAAGCTTCTTAAAACAGCACACACACACACACATATATATATATATATATGTATATATAAACTTACAAGTTCATGATTCCCTAATTTCACAAACCACAAATACCATTACTAAAATTCTTTTAAGAAATTATGGATTCTAAGATGAGAGTAGCTAGCCCTTACCAAGTTTCTTGTTCTTGAGGGGATTAGAGGTAGAGAGCTTGAGAGAGTTTTCTCTCTTTTTGGTGTTGGAGCCGTGGGCATGAGAAGGGGGAGAGAGTCATTGATTGTTGTAGTTGCTTGGAAAGAGTCAAAGATGAGATAAGATGGAGACTTATATTTCTTTTGGTGTGTGAACCCTTGGACTCAAGAGAAGACTTGAGAGTTTCTAGCTCTTTCCTTAAGAGAAAATAGAGTAAATTTGAGGTGAGAAATCTGATTTGTGTTTACTAGTGGGAATAGAGAGGGAGTGAGCTTCTTGGAAGTTCTATTTTCTGGAGAAAGTCAAAGAAGGAATAAGGTGGCACTTGGTGATTGCATGGCCGGCCAAGTCTTGGTCTATGGGTTTATTTTTCCACATGCATGGTACTTTGGCCTTGCATGTGTTGCATTTCTATTGGTTGCATGTGTAAGTGGAATTACAACTATAATATCTCATGCACTATACATAGTTAAAACACCAACAACTATGTATTTAATAATTTAAACCACTTAATATAATTTTGAGTACTTCTACTGTTGAGAGAGTGGACTCAAGCCTAGTTAGCCCAGTACAATGAATTTGTAGAGAGCGGGTTCAAGAACTAGGCCCAGGCAAGCGGACAACGCCCAATATGGCATTCACCTCCATCGAAGGCTGGTAGGCCAAGATTACCCTCCAAGGTGTGTCCTCAGAACCGGTCTGAGGAGCTTGACAGTGGTCTCCCTCTTTCCCAGGGGATCGTCCAGGGAAAAGAACCCCCTTCGCTGATCTATTTCTTCCCCTTATATAGCCTTTTTTCACAATTTCTCTCTTCCACTTTTTGATCATCCATGCCCCTCCCTTCTGACCGCTCATCCCATCAGCCGCTTTACCAACACTCATGTGAGTTGCATCAACCAAGGCTGTCCTATCTAGAGGTCATATCTCCATCAGTGTGGCCAGGGGGTTAGGTGAGCGCATTTAGTGTGGAGGTGACAGCTTATCCTGGACTTGCTCCTCCATTTAGTGTTGGTCTCGGTTGGCTGAGGGCAGGGTCATACTCGGCAGTGTTCCTAGCAACTCAGACTTTCACCTTTCATCCTCGGGCGTTCCTTCCTCCTTGGCATGGTCCTTGGGTTGGATGTAAAGTGGGCCAAGGTTGCTAAGTTCTTAGGCCCCATAATAGCCTCTCAAAATCCTGCTGTCCGTATCCTCGGATGGGGACGAGGGTTTTGATATCCTCGGGCCTTCGTCATGACTCTCCCAGCCTCAACTTACGTCAGTGTTGGAGTCTTTTCACCTGCCCAATGCGCAATTCTGGTGCCTCGATATACGGTGTGCACCCACATTAAATTTTGGCGGCTCCATGCTCCTTACGTCCAATGGTGTGATGGTAATCAGTCAGTGGGGATTTCCTGCCTTTATGGTGGGAAACTCCGCCCAATTATCTTTAATTGAGGATATAAATACTTGTTTGAACCGCTTTGCCTCTTTATTTTTGCATTCAAGAACTTTGGCGCACTTACCCTGAATTCGGTCAAACCTCCAACCCAATCAGCGTCCCTTTCCAACATAAAAGGCCTGTCCGAGGAGCTTTTCCTCATTTCTGTAAGTCCTCTTCTCTCTAGCTCAAACTTCTTTTCTGACTTCTTTCCTTCCTTCATTCTTTCTCGAGTCTTTCAGTCGTTGCTAAGGATGGGTAGATTTAAGAAATTAGTTGAGTCTGAAGAGGCGATGAGAAGTTTATCGCCGATTATAGGATACCCAGTAACGTGCGCCTGAGGTATTGCGATGAAGGGGACTGGTATATTAGGAGGGAAGAGGGCGAGGTTGTGATTCCCATAATCGCCTTCTTAGAAGGGGGTGTGAGAATCCCTATGGGCCTGGTGACGAGTGGCTACCTTATGCATTTTTGGCTAGCTCCCACCTAGTGTGCCGTCAATGTGTTTAGGATACTAGGATGCGTAGACGCCTTGAATGAGAAGATGGGGTTGAGGTTAACCCATCATGATGTGAACTGGTGCTATAACCTCCAACTCCTAAAGGGCAAGTCGTACTACATAAAGACGAGGGACGATAGGGTTCGGCTTATCCAGTGCCTCCCTGAGTCCAGTAAGGGGTTAGATCAGGAATTTCTCATTGTGTCAGGGGAATGGCATGATGGTCTCCATTGCCCGACGGTAGAGGGAGAGCCAGGTAGGATACTCGGAGTAAGAGAGGGACTAGCCCTTTTTTTTTTTTTTTTTTAAAATCCGTTTTGTTCGGTTGATGACAGGAGCTCGTTTTTCTTTCCACAGATCCGCACGCCTTCGAACATTATTTGAACTTGGTCAACAAGGCGGATTTGGAAGCTGTTCTTAAGGCGGAGATTTTCATGAACGAGGGTGACAATCAAGTTAAAGCTGCTCACAAGATCCTCGGGTACGATCCGACCCAGAAGTCGTTCCCAGCCCCGAAGTACATGATCAGGGCTCGTGATCCTCGGCTTCGACAAATCACTGTGGTGGAGCACGGGTTCTCATTTTCTGAAGGATCTTCCATTCCAGAGGGCATCCTGTTGGCAGGTTCGTCCTCGTCCTATCAAGCTGTGGAGGTCGAGAAAGAGAGTTTGGAAAAGGAGGGAGAAGTAGTTGATCTGGGTTCGTCCGAGGACTAATTTGGTGCATTCGACCAAGCCTATTTGTTCGAGGATCCTTTCGGTTACTTGGGGGATCCCCATTTGTCTGAAGCCGATCTCCTACCTCCAAGGGCTGGTATTCGGGCTGAAATGGGTTCCAAGAGGCAACCCCAAACCAGTCTGTTTGACTTGCTTGAGGGCAAGCCAGGGAAGGACGTGCCAAGGGAGTCACAGCCCAAGCCTCCTCCACCCACACCCAAGCTTCCTCCTTCACTACCTAAGCCTTTGCCTGCGCAGGCCAAGTCGTCCTCCATTCTGACAATCTTAAACCCGTGGCTTGTATCCACCGACCTGAAGAGGAAGAGGCCTTCCAAAGGCAAAGACCCTGTGGACGGGGGGAGATCTCATTCCTCCCAAGAGGAAGATGAAGCTCGCCGACCTTCCAAGCAGCTGAGGATTGGTGGTCAGAGTAAAGGGAAAGAGGTCGTCTCAGCGGTCTGAGCCCCAGGCTTGGCTACCCGCTGTCATGCTTCATAGGAAGCCTTTGATGGACGATGCCACTCTCAAGGACTTTCGAGGGGGCAAGGGGGCTCACGTAGCCGATGCCCTGGAGAGGTCCCTTATTCTTCTCGTCGACATGGCCGAGCTGGGGGGCATGAGGAGGCAAGAAGTTGCCCGTAACCTTAAGAGGTACCTGGGCATGGTAAGACATCTGAGACCTGTTCCCTTGTTTGAATTTTATTGCTTAGTCCATAACTTATGATGTACTTGCTTTGGCTGGCAAGCTATCCAGGCCACTTTTGGGTTGGACGAGGAGGCCGATAGCCAGGGTAAAGCTCTGGGCCAAAAGCGCGACAAGTACTTGAATGCTGCGAATACCCTTAAAAGATCTGAGGCCGATTTCAAGAAGGCAATGGAGGATTTGGAGGAGATGACAAGGGCTCGAGATAGCGCGGCATTTGACCTAGTCGGCGCTATGAAACAAGCCGAGGATCAGACAAGGCGCTTGTGGGATGTTGAGGGTTAGTTGCAATTTGCCCAAGAGCATATTGCTGACCTAAAGAAAAAGATACTTACAGAAGAACACTTGGGTACTAGGCTGAACCAAGGTCTTCCACGGTCCTCGAACCCAAACCTTTGAAGAAACTAGTTACTTACAGAAGAACACCTGGGTACTAGGTTGAACCAAGGTCTTCCACGGTCCTCAGACCTAAACCTTCGGTGAAACTAGTTACTTACAGAAGAACACCTGGGTACTAGACTAAACCAAGGTCTTGCATAGTCCAAGGACCCAAGCCTATGGGGAAACTAGTTACTTACAGAAGAACATAAGCGTTAGACAGAACCAAGGCATTGCATGGTCCTCGAACTCTAGCCTATGGGAAAACTAACCACCCAAATATACCTGGGTACTACACTGAACCAAGCTCTTGCATGGTCCAAGGATCCAAGCCTATGGGGAAACTAGTTACTTACAAAAGAGCATAAGCGTTGGACAGAACC
Source organism: Quercus suber (assembly GCF_002906115.3). Classification (NCBI taxonomy): domain Eukaryota; kingdom Viridiplantae; phylum Streptophyta; class Magnoliopsida; order Fagales; family Fagaceae; genus Quercus; species Quercus suber. Next base: position 708,988 of record NW_027069765.1, on the reverse strand, counting down.
AAAACCTTGCATGATCCTCGGACTCAAGCCTATGAGAAAACTAACCACCCAAATATACCTGGGTACTAGATTAAACCAAGGTCTTGCATGGTCCAAGGACCCAAACCTATGGGGAAACTAGTTATTTACAGAAGAACATAAGCGTTAGACAGAACCAAAGCCTTGCATGGTCTTTGGACTCAAGCCTATAGGAAAACTAACAACCCAAATATACCTGGGTACTAGACTGAACCAAGGTCTTGCATGGTCCAAGGACTCAAGCCTATGGGGAAACTAGTTACTTACATAAGAACACCTGGGTACCGGACTGAACCAAGGTTTTGCATGATCCAAGGACTCAAGTCTATGGGAAAACTAGTTACTTACAGAAGAACATAAGCGCTAGACTGAACCAAGGTCTTGCATGGTCCAAGGACTCAAGCCTATGGGGAAACTAGTTACTTACAGAAGAACATAAGCGTTAGGCAGAACCAAGGTCTTGCATGGTCTTCGGACTCAAGCCTATGGGGAAACTAACCATTGCAAGGAAAACCTGGGGGCTAGGCCGAACCGAGGTATTGCGTGGTCCTCGGACTCAAATCTAAGGGAAAACTAGCTACTTGCAGGAGAACAAAAGTGTTGGATAGAACCAAGATATTGAGCAAAGCATTAAAATATGACAAGTGAAAGGAAGCATTATTCGAAGAACTAAAAACAACGATTGGATATATTACACAAAAAATAATTTTGTTATAATGTCACCAAGACAAAAAGCAAAAATAAAAAGAAAGTGGGATCAGGATGGCCCCAGCCGTCAACACAGGATAGCCCGACGAGAGGGCCTAATTCCCCAACTCGGTAGACAGCTTGTCCGGAGGAGTCTTTCGAAGGGCTTCGACTGGTGCCTCGGGACCTTGGCTCGGAGGGGCTACGTCGGAGGACCTTCCCCCAGCAAGAGGGATCTGAGGGACAGCAAGCATAGCTTGGGAGTTAGCAGAAGGCTTCACCACATCCTGGGTGCTTCTTGGCTATCAATCCCTGCCCCCTCCAATGTTCCGTGGCGCTTGGTCTCCTCAATAGGCTTATCAGCCAAAGTTGAGTCCTCGGTAGCACTGGCCTAGCCTTCATCTACCGCTTGTAAGGCGGAGCCTGCCTCAAGAGCGACGGGGACAAGCTCGTGAATTGTGGGGGGGTAATACACCCTGTCCGCCCTCTTGAGCTCAGACAAGGCCTCGACCCCCGCTTGGTTGAGAGCCTCACTCTAGGTCTGGGAGCAGTAGCGCCTGCATACTTCAGGCACTTAAGCCTTAAGGGCAGCCTCGGTCTTAGCCACCCCCTCAACAAAGGCCTCTTCCTCTGCTTGCTCTAGGGAGCGCTTAACATCTATTCTCGTAAACATGGCCTCTTAGCCCTCATGGCCTTATCCCTAGCGTACTCAGCAACACCTCTCGTCCCTAATGCCTCGGCCAACTTTTTCTTTAGGTCGGCAATATGCTCTTTGGCAACCTGCAGCTAACCTTCAACATCCCGCAAGCGCCTTGTTTGGTCCTCGGCTTGTTTCATAGCATCGGCTAGGTCAGATGTTGCGCTATCTCGGGCCCTTGTCAACTCCTCCAAATCCTCCATTGCCTTCTTGAGATCGGCCTCAGATCTCTTAAGGGTATTCGCGGCATTCAAGTACTTGTCGTGCTCATGGAGGCTCCAGAATTTAATGTGGGTGCACACCATATATTGAGGCGCCAGAAACGCGAATCGGACAGGCAAAAGGACTCCAACGCTGACGTAGGCTGAGGCTGGGAGAGTCATAACGAAGGCCCGAGGATATTAAAACCCTCCTCCTCGTCTGAGGATACGGACAACAGGATTTTGAGGGGCTATTGTGGGGCCTGAAAACTTGGCAATCTCGGCCCACTTTACATCCGGCCTAAGGACCATGCCGAGGAGGAAGGAACGTCCGAGGATGAAGGGTGAAAGTCTAAGTTGCTAGGAAACCTGCCAAGGATGACCTTGCCTTCGGCCAACCAAGACCAACACCAAACGGAGGAGCAAGTCCAGGATAAGCTGTCACCTCCACACTAAATGCGCTCATCTAACCCCCTGGCTGTACTAATGGAGATGTGACCTCTGGACAGGGCAGCCTTGGTTGCTGCAACTCACATGAGTGCTAGTAAAACGGCTGATGGGACGGGCGGCCAGAAGGGAGGGGCATGGATGATCAACAAGTGGAAGAGAGAGATTGTGAAAAAAGGGCTATATAAGGGGAAGAAACAGATCAGCTAAGGGGGTCTTTTCCCTGGATGATCCTCTAGGAGAGAGGGAGACCATTGTCAAGCTCCTCGGACCGGTTCCGAGGGCACACCTTGGAGGGTAATCTTGGTCTGCCAACCTTCGATGGAGGTGAATGCCACATTGGGCGTTGTCCGCTTGCTAGGGCCTAGTTCTTGAACCCGCTCTCTACAAATTCATTGTACTGGGCTAACTGGGCTTGAGTCCACTCTCTCAACAGTAGAAGTGCTCAAACCTGGACCCTACAAATTCTTATGCAATGGCATTATAAAATAATATTTTTATTAAATACTCTTCTATTAATTATAAAAAGAAAGTGGCTTAAAATAGTAATTAGCCACTTAAACACAGGTTAACTATAAAATTAGGTCGGGATGTTACAAAAACAGATAAGGAAAGGGCTATAATGATAATACTTAGAGAGAAGGAGAGGCAAATATTTGGAGATAGTAATACAATATGTATTAAATAAATAAATTATAACTAGTTATGTATAGAAAATATTAAATTATACGCATAAATAATTTAAATATAAATTATATATATATATATATATACACTCACTTGGGATCAAGCAGGGTGAGAAAAACTTGTCCCTGCCCTATTATCTCTTTTGGGTGGAAAACAATTGTGCAAGACATGATAAGTTAGTTAGGCAGGGCAAGATGTTAATTCCAACCCTAATCCAAGTGTACACTAAATGAAATGATTTGAAACTAAATTGGTTTTAAAAAAATACCATTGAATTTGATTGGTGGCCTTTCATATTAAATTTTATATTTTAAAATGTATATTTTTACATTTTGTGAAAGAAAAATAATTTTTTCTTCTTACAATCAGATACAAAAAGAAAAGAAAAAAAAAATCCAAATATGTTATTTCCAAGTTAATTTCTCTATGTTCCACTTACACATATATTCCCTTTTTCTTTTATTACTTACTGAAACGTTCTATTTTAGTGGCAATTTGCAACGGTCACTGTAATGACCAGAAGGCTTAGGTTTAAATTGAAAAAGATATAAAACTTTAGGATTTTGTTAAAATTTGTAAAACTATAAAGTTTAATTTTGAATATCCCTTAAACTGAGTTTATTTATAAATTGGGAAAGTACACGGTTTATTAAACGTCATTCTTAATGTGGCAAAAGAGAAGGTAAAAAAAAAAAAAAATCCTCATAAAGATATAAAATGTAACTTTTAATTTCCCCTTTAATTTTGATTTTAGTATAAATTCAACAGCTTCTCAAAAAAAAAAAAAAAGTATAAATTCAACAAGATTACTTTTTCCATAAAGAAAAAAAAAAAAAAGAAAAAAGAAAAAAGATTACTTTTCTTTCTTGGATCACGGAAAACATGTTATGTAATCAACGTTACCGCGTGACCCCACTTTGCCTAGAAAATTTGTAAAGCAATGTGCGCGTCAAATTATATTATTTATATCTTTTGCCACTCTTGTCCAAAACTACTACAAAAGAAACCGGGAACATTCACAAGCGCACTTGCTAAACACTTTCTGTTTCTTTCTTGTGTTGTTCAATCCAACTTTACTTTCATTCTCCATAAGCTATGGCTGATACAATACTCATTGAACTCTTCAAGGAGGTGGGTTCAATCGTTTTTCAGGTTGCTAAGCAAGAGATCAAGTCGCTAGTTGGCGTTGATGAAGTCCAAAAGCTTCAAGACAGGTTCGGATTCATCAAGGCAATGCTGGACGATGCTGAGGAAAGACATGCTGTGAAGCTGCGTACTGAGAAGCTTTGGTTAGAGCAACTCCAAAACCAGTACTACGAGATGGATGACATCTTGGACACATGGAACACTGCAAGGATCAGAGCAGAGATTGAGAAAGAAGAAGGAAAACCAGCTGATACTAACGCTGTTGCTGTTGTCAAGAAGAAGGTATGCTGCTTCGTCCCATCTCCATCATGTTGTTTTAACCTTCCTCTGCATCATGATGTTGGTTCCAGGATAAGAAAACTGAATGAAAAGTTAGATATGATTGTCAAAGACAAAGCAACCTATGGGATTGACTTTAATAGGCAACCTGATGTAGTTGAGCGACCAACAACTACGTCCTTTGTGGATGTGTCCGATATAATTGGCCGTGATATCTATAGCAATGAACCACTAAGAAACCTATTAGGTGTGGGTAGTCTAGAAGAAGGAAATTCTTATCGTGTCATTTCCTTAGTGGGTATGGGCGGTATTGGAAAAACAACTCTTGCCCAACTAGCCTACAATCATCCTGATGTGCAAGCTCACTTTCAAAAAAGAATGTGGATTTGTGTTTCTGATCCATTTGATCAGCGCAAGGTTGCCAAAGCAATCATTAAGGAGGTTGACCCTGAAGTTGGACCTCTCAATGATACTGAATTACAAACTCTATTGCGTAATATTCATGATTTGATTAAGGAGAAGAAGTTTTTTCTTGTCTTAGATGATGTTTGGACTGAAGACTCCCAAAAATGGGAGCCGTTCAAAGATGCTCTCAAAAATGATGTCCATGGCAGTAGAATTCTAGTAACCACACGTAAAAACAAAGTTGCAGAGGTGATGGGGAGTGTCCTCACAATAAATTTGGAGGTATTGTCTGATGAATACTGCTGGTCGATCTTCAATAAAATAGCATTTTCTAATGATCAGGAGCAACTTAGGTCTCTAGAAGATGTCGGTAGAAAACTAGCAATTAAGTGCAAAGGCTTACCGCTTGCTGCAAAGACTCTAGGTAGCCTCATGCAGAATAAGGGAAGTATAGATCAATGGAATACGATTTTGGATAGTCGTTTATGGGAATTAGAAGATATTGAAAAAGGCCTTTTGGCACCATTGTTATTGAGTTATTATGAACTTCCCATAAATATGAGACGTTGTTTCTCATATTGTGCTGTCTTTCCAAAAGATTATTTCTTTTATAGAGATCAATTGGTCTTATACTGGATGGCACATGGATATGTTGAGTCAGAGGCAAATATAGAGATGGAAGTCATAGTAGAAGAATACTTTGGAAAGTTAGCCATGCACTCTTTCTTCCAAGATTTTAAGAAAGATAAAGATAGTGATGGTAAGATAATAGGTTGCAAAATGCATGATATAATGCATGACTTTGTCCAATTTATGACCAAAAATGAATCCTTTGAAATTGATGGTGATAAGAAGTTAGAGATAGATTGTCAAAGTGCTCGTCATTTACGTTTAAAAATTTCAGAAGAAAGGCAATGTCTTGAATCCATCTTTTGTGCAAAAAAACTGCACACTCTCTTTCTTCTTTCACATGAAAGGGAATGTAGTTTGGAGAAGCTCCTATCCAACTCGTTCTGTCATTTTAAATGTTTACGAACATTAATTTTGGATTGTCCAATTAAGGAACTTCCGGGTGCAGTGAAAAATTTGATACATTTACGGTGTCTTCACATGTTTGACAACGTTAAAATAGAAGAATTTCCTGAAACCATGTGCAATCTCTATAATTTACAAACTTTGATTATCGAGAATTGTTTATATTTCAAGAAATTACCACAATGGATGAGTAAACTAATTAACTTAAGACATTTAATATGCGGCCCACCTTCTGATATAGAAAATATAGTATTTCCGAAAGGGATTGGGAAATTAATTGGACTTAGAACATTAAGTATGTTCAACATAGGAGAATGTAAACTTGGAGAGTTAAAAAATTTGAATCAACTTCGAGGGACTCTTACAATAAATGGGATGCAAAAAGTGATAAATGTAGATGAAGCTCAGAATGCACAATTGAAAGAGAAAATACATCTCTGTGGATTGGTGCTATGTATGGCTCTTTTTGTGATAGTCTCCAAGGAAGAATGGAGAATGACGTAGAAGTATTGAATGCCTTAGAGCCACCACCAAACTTGCAATATTTAAAAATTTGGTGCTACGCAGGCAACACAATTTATCCTAATTGGATGATGTCATGGACCAAACTGAAAAATCTTCAACTTTTTTCCTGCAAAAATTTAGAGCATTTGCCTTCTTTGGGGCAGTTGCCACTCCTTGAAGTATTAGAAATGTCGTGGCTTACTAATGTGAAGAAGGTGGGAGATGAATTTCTGGGAATAGAAGATTCCAAAAACAAGAAAGACTACGACATCATATTCCCAAACCTGAAATCTCTCAAATTTGGGAATTTTGACAACTGGGAAGAATGGATTGGGATGGGAGGAACGGGAGAAGAAGAAGAAGAAAATGATAATGGTATTGTTACAAATCCGATAATAATGCCACGTCTTCAGTTCTTGAGAATTTCATCCTGCTGCAAACTAATGTCTCTGCCAGACTACTTGCTTACTGCTCCATTATTGAAGGAATGGGAGATTATTAATTCAAAGATTCTTGAACGACGTTACCGAAGAGGGACTGGAGAGATTATTGGTCACATCTCTAACATCGAATTGAACCCCCAGTTTGATTCAAGCATTCTTTTTGAGGCAACTAATCTTTTTGAGGTAACTCAAAATGATGGTCACATCTCTGACATCGAATTGAACCCCCAGTTGGATCCAAACAATCTTTTTGAGGTAACTCACCTTCCTTTCTTCTTCTTCTTTTATTTTATTTTTACATTGCAAATATATCAATTAAATATAAATATATGGATTGGATTTTGAAAAAGGTCTGAAAGTTTAGTTTACTCCAACTCTCTTCCACTCAATGCCAACTTCTACGCATGCATTTTTTTTAGTTATTAAATAGATCAATTTAATATATAAATATATGGGTTTTGATTAAATTTTATATTTCTTGTTAATTTTTTGGTTTAATATTATATGGGTTCGTTGTGGGTTTTGTTGATTTTCAGTATTTTAAACTAAATCTAACATAACTCATATGAGTTTCTTTTGGACATGCATGTAGACGGATCATGATTCCCATGGTTCCTATGGCTCTAGCCCAGAATTAAGCAGATGATGTACTAGAAATCAGTGAGGAAGACAAAGGGGTTCAAAATTCAGAGATCAAGTGGAGAATACTTTTAGATTTTGGGTTTAGCTCTTTCTTTGAATTTGATTTTAGATGATGTGGTTGAAGGAGATGGGAGTGGGATTTGTCTGGGTTAGTGATTTGCCTCTTACAAGCCAGCCTTGTAGTGAGAAACAAGTAGACCGTTTGAACCTAGTCCAAAAAGGTTGAGAAACAATGTGTTGGCTAAGGATGAAATAGAAAGTCAGAAACCCCATTGGCTATTAATGGTATTATAAAGTCTATTCTTTAATATTTAAGTCTTTAAGTTGTTACTTCTTCCACTATTCTCTTTGGCCCTTGTATACTTAAAATTTATATCTGAACAAATGTCAGGAATCTGTAAATGACCACCATTGGTCAATCCAAGGTGCTACGTCGGGCACAGCCATCCAGCAGCTAAGAACCTAGTCAATCTGCATTCTCATTAATGGTCTTAAATCTTTCCAACACATTTCTCTTCCATTAACATTTCTTAATCAAATTAGCCAATTTATAAAGGGAAGTTAAAATAGCTTCACCTAAATCTTGTGGCTGAATTAAATTCATGCAGGATTTATAGCATTGTATGCTAACTTTGATGAGGATTTGTGCTTGATTCCCGAGTCACCCTTTTACCTTGAAGGAGCTGGTGGAGAATTTGGAAAAAAGCTACACCAGGATGTGAGTCTGTATATACTAGGGTGTTTTCTCTTGCTTCAGTGTTAAATGTGTTGATTGTCGTGCTGGGAAATTGTGAGCAGATCACCTATGAAAGTTAGTATGGGAAGAACTTGAAGAGTAGTATTTGTGTAGTAATAAATTCAAATTTAAGGCTTGGCTTTGTAGATGGCATTATGCATACCTGTAAGTTCTTCTTTATAATCTTTTCATTTTTGATCATCAATGACTGGTTATCAGATTTATCTTTAAATGATAGGTTGTGGTTTCAAATATAACAAAAAAATTTGTTTTTACAAGTGCATGCTTTTATTAAATTTCAATTTTTTGATCATTAATCACCTAAGTTAATATTGCAGGTGAAAAAAGTGCTAGAGTGTTAATAATGTTCAACCACCCAGCAGTATATGATTGCTTTTATTCATCATCCCTTGGTGATTCTCTTAACAGCTTTGGAGGCTTTTAGCTATATGATGACATGTGAAATGACAATATCAGTTGGTGCATTTGGTGCTCTTTTGTACTTATGGGAGCCATGGTTTCTAAACTTTTCACTAATTGGACAATCTATGCAAAGAAGGTAGCATTTTTGTTTTGCTCTTTATTGCCTAGTAACAGTGACAGTCCAAGACTCAAAGCTAAGGTTTTATCAGATTAACCTACACAGGCAAAACAATTTATGCTAATTGGATGATGTCATGTACCACATTGAAAACGCTTCAACTTATTATGTGCAAAAATTTAGAGCATTTGCTTTCTTTGGGGCAGTTACCCTTCCTTGAAGTATTAAGCTTATCGCTCCTTGATAATTTGAAGAAGGTGGGAGATGAATTTATGGGAATAGAAGATTCCAAAAACAAGAAAGACTATGACATCATATTCCCAAACCTGAAATCTCTACAATTTGCGTATTTGAGAAACTGGGAAGAATGGATTGGGATGGGAGGAATGGGAGAAGAAGAAGAAGAAAATGATGATGGTATTGTTACAAGTCCGATAATAATAAAAAATAATGCCCCGTCTTCAGTCCTTGAAAATTTTTTACTGCTACAAGTTGAAGCCTTTGCCAGACTACTTGTGTACTGCTCCATTATTGAAGGAATTGGAGATTTTTGGATCCCTACTTCTCGAAGAAAGTTACAAAACAGGGGCCGGAGAGAATTGGCCTAGGATTTCTCCCATCCCAAACATCATATTGGGTTGGGTGTATGTGCAAATAGATGGTGAACCCCAGAATTGATTCAAACAGTCATTCAGAGGTAACTCTCCTACCTTTCTTCCTTCTTCTTTTATTTTATTTTTGCATTGCAAATATATCAATTAAATATAAATATATGGATTGGATTGTGAAAAATGTCTGGAAGATTAGTTTACTCCAACTCTCTTCCACTCAATGCCAACTTGTACGCATGCATTTTTTATTTATTAAATATATCAATTTAATATATAAATATATGGGTTTTGATTAAATTTTATATTTCTTGTTCATTTTTTGGTTTAATATTATATGGGTTGTTGTGGGTTTTGTTGATTTTCAGTATTTTAAATTAAATCTAACATAACTTGTTACTCATATGCTTTTCTTTTGGACATGCATGTAGGCTAATGACAGTCAACACAATGAATTTGGACCACAAATCAATGACAAAGATGATGTAGAAGAAATTAATGACAAAGATGATGTGGTTGAGGTGGACAAGAATCATTAGGAAGTTGGGGCTGACAGAGCTGAGTGTGTCGTGGATGAACAAGTGGAAGTAGACAATGATGACAGAGATCTATGAAGCAGACAGTACATATTATGAGATTGGATAATAAGAGCAAGGTGTTGAATGGACAAAATTTTTGAAGACCACAAAGGAGGAGGTAAATAATAATTATATAGTCATTTAGCAAAAATGAAAAAAAGAAAAATAATAATGATGTAGTCGTCAAAACTATAGTAACGTTTATTGATTTGTTTTATTGAATTTTTGTGTGTGCGCGTGTGATCATGCTTTAGCCACAAGTAAAATTTGTTTGAATGATGATGGTGAGAGAGAAGAAGGATATCAAGCCTGTATTGTAAATCACATACACATTCCCACCCAACATTCTATCCCCTATGCCCACTATTTGCAAATCTAAAATACATTTTCTTCTTTCAAGGTAATCACCACAAACTGAATTTTATTTGGTTGTGACCCTTTTTGGTCTAATATGTTATTTGTTTTGAATATGTCCTTTGATTTTTAGGCATGTAATTCCACATTAACTAGTAACCAGTAAGTATTATTACTATATTTGATTCTTCTTATATCAATATGGGTCCTGTGAGTTTTATTGATTTTGGCTATTAGACTAATCTGACATAACTCATTATATTATGTTCTTTTGGTCATGTAGCTGGAGGATGACAGAAATTGAGGACCTGGTTTTTTGAATAATCACTATGAGAGAGAAGAGGAATTTAAAAGCCTCTTTTGTGGATGTTTGAGGGTGGCTTTGGCTCTCTGTCTTTTGCTTCGTTTTTTCACTCTTGCCTCTAAATCAAAACAAATAAACCCTCACTCTCACCATCTCCATTTCCACACTCTTCAGGTTTGTGTTTTTTACTTATTCCAGATCCTCTTGTTGTAATTGGTTTGATCCTAATTTCAAGTCCATGTTTTCATCATACCCAGCATATTACTTGATCATGGCAGCGAAGTGAAATTAAATGGTGGAAGAGCTTGGCATAAAGATGATCTTCATATCTTAATGACAACATCCAGTCCCTACAATACTGTTTCTGTTGTAGTTGAAAAATACGTAAATGATTGAATCTTAAACCCATTCAAACATGATGAATTTTTGAATCTTAGTAGTTGTCAATTCAATTTTTTAATGAAAACTTGGACATACAAGTGAGGTGAATGTTGATTCTTTTTTAATTAATCTCTTATTTTTGTGATAACGTTTGACTAGTTTTGATGAAATTTCTCGGTTTGGTTGGTAAAACGAAGTGTTTGTTTTCACATATGAGTGAATAGAGTGAACATCCCAAATCTTTTCAGCAAAATAATCCTATCACTATTTCTTTGGGCCTAACTGCAATGAAATTTTGAGATTTTCTATAACACCTTGCTAGTACTCAAATTCTATAACACTTAATGCCCTAAGTTTATAATATCTTTAGCACTACACGGGGATGATAAATTTTTTACTAGAGAAGATGCTGGACTTGTATGGAAGGTTTTAATGGAGTATGGGAGTGTGATTTTTCTGGGTTGGTGATTTGCCCATTACAAGCTAGCCTACCATTGAGCAGCAAGCAGACTGTTTGAACCTAGTCCAAAAAGGTTGAAAAAAGATGTGTTGGCCAAGGATGAAGCAGAAAGTAATAAACCCAATTGGCTATTAATGGTACTATAAAGTTAGTTCTTTAATGTTAAATCTTTCAGTTGTAACATCTTTCATTGCTCTCTATGGCCTTGTATACTTACAAGTTATATCTGAACAAATGTCAGGACTCTGTAAATGACCACCATTGGTCAATCTAGGGTGCTACATGGGGCACAGCCATCTGGCAGTTCAGAACCTAGTCAATTAATATTTTCATTAATGGTCTTACATCTTTCTGACACATTTCTTTTCCCTTAATAAGTCTTAATCAACTCAGCCAATTTATAAAGAGAAGTTAAATTATCTTCACCTAAATCAAGATTTATAGCATTGTATGCTAATTGTGATAAGGACTTGTGCTTGATTCCTAAGTCACCCTTTTACCTTGAAGGAGATGGTCGAGAATTTGGAAATAAGCTACTCGAGGATGTGAGTCTGTATATCTCAAAAATCAAGATATGGATTCTAGGGTGTATTCTCTTGCTTTAGTGTTAAATGTGTTGCTTGTCAAGCCTGGCAATTGTGAGTAGATCACCTTTGAAAGTTAGTAGAGGAAGAACTTGAAGAGGAGTATTTGTGTGGTCACTAATTCAACTTTAAGGCCCGACTTTGCAGTTGGCATTATGCATACCTGTAAGTACTTCTTTCTAATCTTTTCATGTTTGATCATCAATGACTGGTTATAAGGTTTATCATTATAGGGACAGGTTATGGTTTCGAATGCGACAGAAACATTTGTTTTCACAAATGCTTGCTTTTGTTAAATTTCAATTTTTTGATCATTAATCACCTAAGTTAATATTGCAGGTGAAAGAAGTGCTAGAGCGTTAATAATGTTCAATCAGCTAGTGGTCTATGAATGCTTTTATTTATCATCCCTCAGTGATTCTCCTAACAGATCTGATGGCTTTAAGCTATATGATGACATGTGAAATTAAAATATTAATTGGCGCATCTTGTGCACTTTTTGTATTATTGGGAGCCATGGTTTCTAAGCTTTTCACTAATTGGACAATCTATGCAAATAAGGTAACATTTCTTTTTGCTCTTTATGTCTTTGGCTAGTAACAGTGACAGTCCAAGACTCAAAGCTAAGGTTTTATCAGATTAACCTAAACTTATATACTCTTAATTTGTGAGAATAGGTCATGACTCCTATATATGTAGTGTGCAGCACTTGTAACTCTCATGCTCATTATAGCCATAAATTGAACTTTCTCTGCATTCTCAACTTCTAGTTTAAGTATCTACCATGGAAATGTGATCCAGCCTTGACTAAGCTTATTCTTTTCTTTTGTTTTATCTACCCGAAAAAATTGGCAGATATGCATATGGATTTATTGAGCAATTTAATGGTCAGAAGCCGTATAGTCATATTGTCTGCCTTTCTAGAGCATCAATCAGCTGAATGATTATGTCAGTCTATTTTCCTATTCTTCAAGCTTTGCAAGTATAAGAAAACTACTCTTGTATGGATGCTTACTGTGACAAAGGATCTTGGCAGTTTATGCCTCCCATTGTCGGCTTTCAAAGCTGGCTAGCTTGTAGATTTTGTAGCCATTTCTTTTATGCTAATGGCCCGTATCCCTAAACATTAGTATTGCACAACTGCATTGTACAAACACTTAGGACTGAAGTAGAAAAGCAACACATCAAAATATATAAAGGAAAATCCAATTAAGAATTGTACATTTTATTTAAATATTTTATTCCAATCTCAAAGTATTTTTCACATGCATCATTTTCATTCCTAAGATCCATTGTATTTCTACAAAATTTAATGCAACACAAGGAGTGACATTGATCTACAGCTGTATATAGGCTCACCCTGAACATGTGTTAACCTCTTTCAAATTCCTACAGTCTACAGTGGCTTCATTTAGGCAAACCCTGAACATGTGTTAATGGTCTCTTTTTAGATTTCTACAGCCTATTGCTTCCATGCTCTAGACACCTTAGGATCTTGAAGATTTTCAATCAGATTACTGAATAGGGAATAATACACATTTTGCAGCCCATTCAGAATCTACTCACCCCAGGCATAACTAATGCAGTAATCTTCTAATAAAAAGTAAGAGTTGACATCAGAATAGAACCATTAGTAGAGAAAGTTAATTACAAGTGAAACCAACAGTATAGAAAAGTCATGCATCTTTTGCTACTTTATGAAACGAAGTCTAACAAGATACATTGCTAAAATTAACATAGAACTGTCTGTTTCACATGGAACAAGAACTTGCTAGCACTCAAATTCTATAATACTTAACACCTTGCTAATTTATAAAATCTTTAAAACTACATGGGGATGATATATTGGTGTTTTTGACTAGCGAGGATGTTGAACTTGTAGAGAAGGTTTTGGAGTATGGGAGTGGGATTTGTCTGGATTGGTGATTTGCCTATTACATGTCAGCCTACTATTGAGCAGCAAGTAGACTGTTTTGAACCTAGTCCAAAAAGGTTGAGAAAAGACGTGTTGGCCAAGGATGAAGCAGAAAATCAGAAACCCCATTGGTTATTAATGGTACTATAAAGTTTGTCCTTTAATATTTAAATCTTTCGGTTGTAACTTCTTCCACTGTTCTCTATGGCCTTGTATACTTATAAGTTATATCTGAACGAATGTCAGGAAACCTTAAATGACCATCATTGGTCAATCTAGGGTGCTACGTGGGGCACAACCATATGGCAGCTAAGAACTTAGTCAATTAGTATTCTCATTAATGGTCTTACATCTTTCCAACACATTTCTCTTCCATTAAATTTTCCTAATCAAATCAGCCAATGTATAAAGAGAAGATAAATTAGCTTCACCTATTTTTGTGGCTGAATTAAATTCATGCAGGATTTATAGCATTGTATGCTAATTTTGACGCGGACTTGTGCTTGATTCCCAAGTCACTCTTTTACCTTGAAGGAGCTGGTGGAGAATTTGGAAATAACCTACTCCATGATGCGAGTTTGTATATCTCAAAAATCAAGGTATGGATGTTAGGACTTATTCTCTTGCTTTGGTGCTAAATGTGTTGTTTGTCTTGCCTGGCAATTGTGAGCAGATCACCTTTGAAAGTTAGTAGAGGAAGAACTTGAAGAGGAGTATTTGTGTAGTAACTAATTCTAACTTTAAGGCTTGTCTTTGGAGTTGGCATTATTCATACCTATAAGTACTTCTTTCCAATCTTTTCATGTTTGATCATCAATAACTGGTTATCAGTTTTATCATTATAGGGACAGGCAGTGGTTTCAAATGTTACAGAAAAATTTGTTTGTACAAGTGCATGCTTTTGTTATATTTTAATTTTCTGATCATTAATCGCCTAAGATAATATTGCAGGTGAAAGAAAGTGCTAAAGTGTTAACAATGTTAAATCAGCCAGTGGTATTTGAATGATTTGTTCATCATCCCTCGGTGATTCTCCTAATAGCTCTTCAAGCACCTGATGCACTTTTTGGCATATTCGGAGCCATGGTTTCTGAGCTTCTCACTAATTGGACAATCTATGCAAATAAGGTAACATTTTCTTTTTGCTCTTTATGTCTTTTGCTAGTAAAACTGACAGCCTGAGACTCAAAGCTAAAGTTAGATCAGATTAACCTAAACTTATATACTATTAATTTGCGAGAATAGGTCTTGACTCCTAAACACTCATTGTGCTGCACTTTTAACTCATTATAGCCAGAAATTTGCCGCTCAGATTTCTACCTCATGGGGACAATTCAGCTCATATTGAAGGATTCTTGTCAGGATTTCGCCTTCATTCTTTCAATCTGTCCTTAATTTGGATATGTAACCCACAAAAAATTCCTCCAAGATATGAAATAAAGCAGAAATCCAGGCTCAAGTGTTATCAATACCTGTTATTGGATTATAGCTTTAGTCCTCTTATTTCTTGTGTAATTAACTTGAACTTTCTCTGGATTCTCAACTTCTAGTTTATGATCCAGCCTTGACTAAACCTTTTCTTTTCTTTTGTTTTATCTACCCCGAAGAAATTGGCAGATATGCATATGGATATTTGAGCTATTTAATGGTCAGAAGCTGTATAGTCTGCCTTTCTAGAGCATCAATCAGTTGAATGATTATGTCAGTCTATTTGCCTATTCTTCAAGCTTTGCAAGTATAACAAAACTACTCTTGAATGGATGCGCACTGTGACAAAGGATCTTGGCAGTTTACACCTCCCATCGTCGGCTTTTGAAGCTAGCCAGCTTGCAGATTGTGCAGCCACTTCTTTTATACTCATCACCTGGGTACCTGAGCAAGAAATATGGAGCCAGAGAAATCATAAAGTGAATGATTGAGGTTCTGTTGATATTCTGATGGCAAGCAAGCATATTCAAGCCTAATCTATGGAGTTTCAGTCCTTAATGTCTGTTGAGAAAAGTAAAGTAACAAGCTTATCCCACTTGTCTTGGGAACCTCCTCGAGTGATCAAGATCAATATTGATGCTGCAGTCTCGGATTCAGTCACCACCTTAGCTGTTGTAGCTAGAGACTCTGATGGTAAGGTTATGAAGGTTTGAACTAAATTGCATGGAAGTGCTCCCCTCTTCAAGCTGAAGCTGCTGCGCTCTTGTGGGCTGTTCAGATTGCTGCTAGCAAGCTATGGAGCTATGTCATTTTTTAGGGTGACTCTAAAGTTTGTGTTGAGCCCTTAATCTCCAAAGACTTCCCATCTGATTGGTCCATAAGTAACATCATTTGTAATATTATTAGTATCTCCGAGTCCTGTCTTTGTTTTAGTTTTCGTTGGGTTAAGCGGGTATGCAACTTTGTGTCTCATACAGCAGCAAAGCTTGCTATACGCTCCAACATGTCTTTTTATTTCAATAACGATAATCTGCCTGCAGCTATTCTCTTGTTTCCCTTGTTTAATGTTAATAGATGATTATCAAAAAAAAAAAAAAAAAGCCCTGGCTACCTAAACATTAGTATTGCACAACTGCATTGTACAAACGCTAAGGACTGAAGTAGAAAGTAACACAATCAAAATATATAAAGGAAAATCTAATTAGGGATTGTACATTTTATTTACATTTTTTATGCCTTTCTCATTGTAGTTTTCATATGCATCATTTTCATTCCTAAGATCCTTGTATTTCTACAAAATTTAATGCGAGGAGGAGTGACATTGATCTACAGCTGTATATATAAGCACATGCCGAACATATGTTAATGGTCTCTATTAGATTTCTACAACCTATTGCTTCCATGCCCTAGAAACCTTAAGATCCTAAAGATTTTCAATCTGATTACTAAGTAGGGCATAATACACATTTTATACCCCATTCAGAGTCCACACAACACAGGCTTAATTAATGCAGTAATCTTCTAATCAAAAGTAAGAGTTGACATAAGAACAGAACCATTAGTAGAGAAAGTTAGTTACAAGTGAAACTAACAGTATAGAATATAGCTAAAATTATTTAAGTAGGCTTTGACTAGTGACGTTATAGTTAATCACAGGCCAGAAAATAGCAATGCAAGATTTGGGGTTCTATATGTATATATTTAAGTTGTTCTTTTAAACACAACGTGAAATTCCACGCTCAACTGATTGTATAATTGAAGATAAGGTCACTCCACAAGAATGGATGTCTCTGTTGAGAAGTTAGTATGAGTTAATTGGATTTAAATTATTGTTTTTTCATATCTAACTTGTCAAAATATATAGTATTTTATCTTGGGAGCAGTTTATGTTTCCCCTAATATTGATATCTTTTGTACACTACACCAACCCTTATAAAACGATTCCCATCCCCCCACTAACTAATTACCTGCCTTGAAGACATATCTGTTCCTAACGCTTCATCTATAAGTTTGTTCATTAAGATGAAGTGCTCCAAAATTAGGTTCTTCAGGTGCAATCATAATCTGGGCATTTCACATGAACACTTATGAATCCGTCTGTAGAACTTCAAAAGAAATTAATATCAGAGTATGTTAACATGTGTTAGATATTTAGACCCGGTTGATTGATTTTAATCAAATCAACCCAAATTAATTAATTGATCAATTATGATCTTGGCTGTTGATTTGATTAACTAGTGCGCATAACAATATTGGAATATAAGCCATGTTGCAATACCATTATTTTTAGCTATGGTGGGTCCTGATTTGATATTTATTATTTTATTTTGATTTATAAGGAATTAACACCTCAACAGTTATAAAAATATTGTAACATCAACAAGATGTCACAACATTTTGACAACACCTTTTATTTCTAGTTGTGGTTGGTCCTAATCTCTTTTCTATTTTTTTTTTATTTATTTATGTACTAATCTCTTTTTTTTTTTTTTTTTTTTGGATTTATAAGGAACTAAGACCTTAGAATTTGTGATTATATTGTGACATCAATAAGATGTCACAACATTTTGACAACACCATTTATTTTTAGTTGTGGTTGGTCCCAATCTTTTTTTATTTTTTAAAATTTTATTTTGAACAACAAGGAAGTGACATCTTAACAATGGTGAAAATATTAGGACAATTTGTAGTGTAAGTAGCTAAGTATAACACAGTGTCAGTGCTTATATATATATATATTGTATAATATATTTTTTTTTAAAGGCCAGCTCAAGCAAAATTGGTAAGTTTTGTCCCACCAAATTGACCAAACCAAATGTGTAATGTAGATAGAGCTATTTACTCTTTTTATATAGTTAGTAGAAAAAAAAAAAAAAAAACTAATATTTTAAACTAAAACAAATCACAAACCCTAAACTATCCACACTCCCATGGTCATGTAACTTGAACCAGCCGAAACACCTATAAAAGTCCAGTAGTCCACTATTCTAGGCAAAAGGGCAATAGAAAACCCTATTGATAGAAACATACCTTTTCCTTCCAAGCTAGAATCTTTGTGTTTATCACTTAACTTATTAGATGGCTCGATTCCATCTTGGTTGTATTCCATACCACATTAGCGTAATTTATGTTTGGATAATAACCAACTCATTGGGCATATTGATGAATTTCAATATTATCTGTTGGGTATCTTGACTTGAGTAATAACAAACTACAAGGCCCTCTTCTAGTGTCGATCTCTAAACATGTGAGCCTTTATCATATAAATGTCTCCTGCAACAATATAAGCGGCACTATGGAGTAAAAAATGTTCTCAAAACTCAAAAACCTTCAAATTGTTGATCTTTCACACAACCCTCTTCTATCAGTCAACACTTTCAATAACGTTAACTATACCTTACCCTAACTTTATGAATTATATTTGTCATGTTGCAACTTTAGGGAATTTCCAAGCTTTCTAACAAACCTTGAAAATTTAGAAAAGTTAGACCTTTCCCATAACCAAATCAAAGGCAATACACCAACTTGGCTGTTCGATGTGGGGAAGAATTCTTTGAGATATTTGAATCTATCAAACAACGTCTTGACAAGTATAGACCAACTTCCATGGAAAAAATTGGGAGATCCTTGATCTTTATTTCAACTCACTCCAAGGACCACTTCTAGTACCTCCGATAAGCATTTCCTTCCTTTCAATCTCAAGGAACAATTTAAGTGGAATGATCCCTTCATTGATTTGTAATATTAGTTCCCTTAAAGTCCTTGATCTATCTCATAATAACCTGAGTGACATGATTTCATCGTGTCTAGGAAACTTCAGTGATAGTCTCTCGGTGTTGGATCTACGCAGTAATAAATTTTATGGTACCATTCCATAAACATTTGTAAAGGGAAACAACATAAGAAGTCTTAATTTGAATGGAAATCAATTGGAAGGGTCTTTACCATAATCATTACCATAATCATTGTTCAATTGTAGACACTTGGAAGTGCTTGATCTTGGTAATAATAAGATTAATGGCATCTTTCCATATTGGTTGGGAACTCTTCCAAACTTATTGGTTCTTGTATTGTGAGCAAATAGATTTCAAGGTACTATAGGCAATCCAATGACCAAATTCACCTTCACTAATTTACAGATCATAGACATTTCTCATAATGAGTTTCATGGTTGTTTACTGAGAGTTCAAATAGCGTTGAAAACACTATGAACATTTAGACCCCTAATTACAAAATACTAATTCAAGCTTATTATTAAACAATTAATGTGCGAAACATGAACATAAGCTAAACACAGAATTGATAAACAATCTAAGCCAATTATAATCACATCCACTACAGAAAATAAAAGGAAAAGATAAAGGGAAGAGAGATGCAAACACAAGGACAACACGTGATATGTTATCGAAGAGGAAACTGAAGCACTCGGCGTAAAACCTCTCCGCCGCCCTCCAAGCGGTCAATAATCCACTAGAAAATGTAGTTGGGATACATGACCAGCAATAGATCCTTTAAGCCTAATATACCCAGGTACCTAAGCCCTTCAAGCTTCTTGCTCCAACGAGGTTGCTCCAAACATTTTTCTTTTCTAGCTTAACATATTCCGCTACAAACCATAGCATCAACCAATAATCATTGGTCCCTTCCAAACTGCTTCCCTTAGCACCAAATGAACCTTCTCACAATCGTGGGTATGGTGAGAAAATAATTTGGTCAAAAACATCTCAAGGATGTATCAATGGAGAGGAAAAGAGTAGAGGAATTTAAAGAGTCTTTTAGGTGAAGATTGTGGATGAGGCAATCTTGTTTTCTCTAGGGTTTCTCTCTCAAAATTCTCTCTGGAAAGCTCTCTACATTTCGTGGGAATGAGGGGTATTTATACTAGGGTGAGAATGGAATGTGAAATGTCAGTTTTTCCCAAACAGGGTGTTCTGGCGACTTGACCTCGCGACTGGGTTGAGTCGCGAGTTCAAGCCGCGAGCTAATGGCCTGGCTAGCCTGGGACTTTTGTCCTATAATGCAATAGCTGGCGCGACTCTTCAGCTTCTGGCATGCTTGGCACGTGTGCAATTTCTGGCGACTTGCAAGCCACGAGCCACCCGCGAGATCCAGTCGCGAGTCCCTGTTTCTTTGCACAATCTTGAGCATTTCTTCACACTCTCTCACTCACTACCCTTACAAGATTCCCACATAAATACAGGGTTATAAATGCTAAAATACAAGTAAATTTGGCACGGAATAAAACCAACAAGATGGTTGATTAAATTCAACCTTACAATCTCCCCCTTTAGCTATTTCATGACAAAACCCTAAAACAAACTCTAGACTTAACGCGTGAGTTGGGAACAGTTGAAAAACTCACTCACACCTAATTCTAGAATCTGTGAAGCTCTTGAACCATAAAACCAAAACATCTCCTGAAACACAATAACATAATAATATCATTGTATGCAGAAAACTTGCAATGCATATGAAACAAGCACAATGCGATCAAACAAAAATGGAATAAAGAAATAAATCATGGCTTAACCAAACAAGCAATCACTGTAAAAAAGTGATCACAATGTTCATTCTCACTTGGAATGAACATCAGGACATTCAAGTTGATAAGCACAAAGCAAATCACTTGAATGACCAACACTCAACCAATGCATAATACATGAAATATCTGCATCTAGGAATAAAATCCTACAAGGGCACAAGAGTAAGAGTACTTAAGGAAAATGCATAACATTTAGCTTGAAGTACAAAGCAACATAGCATAAAGGCTGCATAAGCATGGTACAAACCATAAAAGCCTACACAAATACATAGAAACACCCTAAAAGCTTACAAAAGCAACATGGGTACAAAGTTTAAACTAAGAACCTTAAAAACCTACAAAGGTAATAGGTACAAATTGCAGTAAATAAACACTGAAAAAACATCTGAAATAAATAAATACTAGAACCAATTACCCACAGTGTATCAAACACATAAACATAGCAAAACCATATCCAAATTCTAAACATAAGATAAAGCTAAAAAATAAACAAGTTGTTTATAAATTGCTCCCCCTCAAAAATAGCACTCCCCCTCAAGAGATGCTCCTCAAAACTTCTCCCCCTTTTTG
This sequence comes from Quercus suber, assembly GCF_002906115.3. Taxonomy (NCBI): domain Eukaryota; kingdom Viridiplantae; phylum Streptophyta; class Magnoliopsida; order Fagales; family Fagaceae; genus Quercus; species Quercus suber. Next base: position 687,797 of record NW_027069765.1, on the reverse strand, counting down.
ACCAGAATGGCCAAAGGGACACTACTCCTGGTTGGTGTAGATGTTGTCAAACTTAGCTGAAAGTACATCAAGCTGATCCTGCATTGCTATCATCCTTTCAGTATGCTAATTTTGAACCTCTCTGAGTCCATCAAGCCTTTCCAGGATGATCTGAAATGCATCAGGAGGTATAGTTGATGAAATTGAGGCTCTACTCCTCTTGCTTCTGTTCCTGGGTGTGACTGATTATCCTGTAGCTTTTGCTTCAGTCTCTATTGGATCCCCTTCTCCTTGGTCACCCTCCTCATCATCACCTGGAATATGGACTTGTATCCTTGTGAGGGTAAACTTGTTTATGGCTAATAGAGGAGCCATGGCATTGATATCTTGAGGAATCTCAACACCTTTTAGTCTGAAAAGCCTCATGAGAAGTCTAGGAAATATCAGCTTGGGTCTTGAGGTGGTTCTAGTCTTATCCACTATAGTGTTAAAGATGTGTGAGCTGATGTCAATGAAGGTTTTCTCCTTAAGTTTCATGAGGAAAATAGCTCTGGCATTTATCAATGTAGTCATCTTCCTTATTGGATACAGGTTGTACATCATTATGGTGGTCAGACACCTCATGTCTTTAGGAAAATTAGTAGTGTTAAAGACATCTGTTTTCTTTAACACCACCAATCCTAGCCTGGACAGTGTTTAAAGATAGCATCCTGTCTTTGTAGTTAATGAATTCAGAGTCCTCAAAACCTTCAAGACCTAGCGCCTCATCAATGTCATGTGCATTGATGGTGAATTCCTTTCTTCTCGCCCAACAACTCAACTCCTCCTCCCCCCTTATCATAGCATTTGCATAGAATTCTCTGATTAGAGGCTCACAGACAAGAGGTAGTTCACTCAGCAACTTTTTCCAACCTCTACCCTCAAAACAACTTGGAATGAAGGTATCCTTCAAATCCCTTAAATCAACAAATCTTTCCTGAATGATGGTTCCCTTCAAGAAAGAGTCCCTATATCTCTCAAAGTGTTGAACCGACCTAAATAAGTTAGGGTCCATTTTCAGCCTTTTGTCAGATTTCTTAGCAACAGTCTTCTTCTTTGTAGGAGATGAGGCCATCTATAAACAAGCAAAAAACGCCACAACAAGACATAGCACAATGGATGAAATACAAAACATTAGCAACTGTTAAGAAAGAGGTTGTTTGAAATCACCATTCAGTCCAAATACAGTTGAGATACAGGCAGGAAAAGAGGTTTCACAGATCAGAAAAGGATATAACATTTTATCAACAATGCATATCTTATAGTGACAAAGAGCACAGTCTAAACAACCAAGAGCTCTTCAGAGCACAAACCTAACCACATATTTCAACAAGAAATAAACAGATGAATAGAAACAGAGAAAACCAAATAACCCAAGGCAAGACATATGACAAAGAGATATGGCATCATGAGTATGAAATGTGCAAGAAAAACCCCAAGGTAGCAGCACACACATGATACAGTGATTTAAAATCAAAACAATGCTTGCCACACACTCCAAAAACTCATACATCTTGATAAACCCAAAACCACATTCAGAGTAAAACACAGAAAACCCCAAACCCATATGCCCAAAGAGTAAAAACTCTATCAAATATCAATGCTCAGAGCAAAGACTAGTAATAGATGCAAAAACATGACACTAAAAAAAACTTCGCAACAAGAGAAAACAACCCCAAACACTCAAACCCAACATTTTAGGCAAACCTATGTTTGAACACATTATTTCGCAGAACACAGATGCAACTCACAAATCAAGAAAAAGAAGATCAAATCAGAAAGTATGAAGTGAGATAGAGAAAAACCATACCTTTTTCTTGATGTTTGAAGTAGACATGATGCAAAAATGGAAGTTTTTTCAAAAGAGACACGGAGTGCTTAAGAGAGAGATTTGGGGAAGATAATGAACAGACACTGAAAATCGAGGGAAAACTGAAAAGTAGTTGAAAAACTGTCCTTAAAATGTAAAACACGCGTTTTTCGCGACTGGATCAAGTCGCTAGTCAGTCGCTAGGTAAGCCGCGAAACACTTAAAAGTTAAGAATCTTGAAAAAAATTTCTAAGTATTTTTCATGACTGGAAGGTCAACCTGTGAGACAGTCGCCAGAGGAGCTGCGAAAATACCTGTGTACCCCTCGCGACTAGACCTTCCACCCGTGAACAAGTCGCCACACTTAACCGCGAAAATCACAAAAACTCAAAATTTGAAAAATTTTCTAAGTATTTTTCGCGACTGAAATCTTGACTCGCCAGTGATCCACGATAAGTCTTGGAATGAGCTCACGACTGGTGCATGCGACTGGACCAACCCCCGACTGAGTCACCAAAACAAGGCAACACTGTTTTTGAAATTTTTGACATTTTTGTAGAACAAAATACTTTCCAAAAACAAGCTAAAACACTCAAAAATCTTTTTGTGTTTGATCAACAAAGATTGAGTTTGTGAAAACACATTTAAACAAGTACAATCACACAAATGAATATGGCATTCATTGAATATAGACTTGGGTGTTGTGTGTGAATATAAAAAATGAGATAGTCCTTAGTCTAATGTGAAGTTTCAATGATTAATTCAATCAAGGCATACACAACTAGTACTAGATAATGTGACCCATCTCAAATATAGAAATATGCATATATGACCTCCCACATAAACTTAAGAACATTTCTTTGAAGCTTTTCATTTGGCTCCAAATACATCATATCATTTGATCATTTTGAATAAAAACATCTCATTTTGAGATCGATGCCTGAAATTTTCAATAGTTCAATTTGATGAGTTAGCCTTTGGCTTTTTGGGCACCATACATTATATTTTGGTCGCTTTCCCTTTTTTCAAGTCAAATACTAGTCTGTGTGGCAGGCTTTTACTGCTCAATATCTCTTCTCATTTGGAGATTTACATTTGGTGAGCCCTTTAATTAAAAGCAATAAAAATAAAAGTGGGAAGATATATAGACACAAGTCTATGCATGTCTCAAGATCAACAAAACCATTCACTAATTATTCATGACAAGGTTGAAGATCTATTTGCAACAATCACATAGATTTCAAGATATTTCCCATAAAGATATGAGTGCATATGAGACAAGCTAAGCTCATAGATGCACAAAGCCATTAGTACAGAGGTACAAGGCAAAACATGCTTTGAGACAAAGCTCAACAAAATTGATCAAACTTTTTGGATTTTCTACTTTTTATGTGTTTTTAGATTTTTGACATAAAAGTAATAAAGATTGATAAAAAACAATGTAAAAACATTTTAAAAACGAAAACAAATAAAAAAACAACAGATCAAACAAGCAAAAGCAAAAAGCATACAACCAAACATAATCACAAAGCATAGGAAGAATTGATGCATGGACATATTATGATGCTTATGCATGAGTACCCTTCGTCACCCACACGTCACGTGTGTTTGGGGTGACATCCTTGATGGATTGGGTATGAAAGTTAGGACTGTCAAACCTCTTTGTGAAGCTTTCCAAGTAATTTGTGAAGGCACCAATCATCTTCATCATGTTCATCATTCCGGGATCACAGTTTTGGCTTTTTAGTTACTCACCACCCCAAGACCTCTCGTCATATCTCCTTCCTCTTGACCGAGAAGCGCTGGCATTGTTCAATGCTCTCAGCTTATGACAGTTGGGTCGTGTATGCCTTTGCAATCCGCAAAAGTGACACAACTGATTCGTTCTAGGACCCCATTTTGATCTTGGAAGTGATCTTCCTCTAGCTTCAAATCTGGCTTCTGATTGATTACGGGACTTATTTAACACCCGTTGATCAGCTACCTTCTTTTTCTTAACTTTCTCAGTAATAGTGTTGACACCCCATTTTGCAACCCGCATTTAACCTCACATGGTGGGTAAAATTGTACTTTCACCTTGAAAATATGCATCTTGAATCTAGCCATTAGATCCTTAATCTCATTTCACCAAAGTGATCTTGATGTTGTAACGATCAAATCGACTGGTTATAAGCCCTAATCGAACCACCAGATTGAAAGTTATCATCAAATCAAGTTTTAATGGCTGAGATGCACTATCACAAATTGAGTCCGACTATATGTGATTATGAAAAATTGATTTCAATTGGTTATAAGTGCAATCAATTGGTGATCAATGATGTGTCATAATTTGATTAGTTAGGACTACATTTTAGGGTAAGGTTGCATACACCTAATTAATTAGATAGTTAAACATTAATTATTCAATGAGTAATTTGTGCAATTATCTTTTAATTAGAGTAAATTTGGAATCAATTAAGTCTAAAATGGGAGTGATTGGAGCCATTTAATGTTAATTAGGAGCTAATTTGGGACCTATTAATGTTAATTGTGCTGAAACCATTTTCTAACAAATGACCTTTGCTCACCATTTCATCGATATCTCTTAGAATATTTTGAATCTATGAATGAGGTTAATTTTCCCAGAAACTAGACATCCGGAGCTACAATTTGAGCATAAGAATGAGACAATTACGATCAAAATTGAGTTAGATATGATTTTTTGAAGTTGGCTCTACAGGCTATTACAGCAGCTACGGGAAAACCGAATTTTGGCTTACTTCCTACTCCCACCAATCTCTCCATTTAATGCACTAGATTTTTCTCAAGGCTAAAATGAAGTCTAGATTCATGATCCTTGTCAACCCTCATTAAATGGCCTTTCATTCATATTCCTTCCACCACTACTATATAAACCTTCCTTCTCCTTCATTCCAAGACACACAAAAAACCCCCCTTCTCTTCTCTTCTCTTGAGTTCTAGTGAAGTAGAGTAGTCTTGTCATATCTTAGTCTTCTTGAGACTCAAGGTATTGAGTGAGACTCGCTCTCCCTCTCCTAGTTCTTCTTTTTTTCTTCGCTCTTAGGATCTCCACCAAAAGTCTCCTTCTCCACTGTATGGATCTTGCATGAAGGTATAATCCATTTCCCTAACTTGTTTATTGTGTTGCCATGATGAGAATTTAGGATTAAATCATGATAGTGATTATTTAAATTCTCTTAAATATGTTTGAATGTTCTTAAATGTTCTTATGTATTATTCACATGTTCTTGGTTATTCATCATATGCTCATGCATAAACACTAGTTTTGATCTTAAATCCACATCAAAAATATGAAAAACATGTTTGTTTCATAATTCTTTCAAGTCCTTGAATCTAGGATATCACCATACACACACATTCACTAGAGTTTATTTGTCAATCCAAATGAAATGCTTAATAAATTAAATTAGGGTTTATCACATGCACACACTTTAAATTCAACATGCAAATTGATTGATAATATATTAGATGATGTGATATGAATGTTGGCTACCATAGTCTAGAAGACCGATTTCACCGGGCAAGGTGGGTACCTAACACCTTCCCACCTTGTAACATAGCCTCCGAACTTAGATCAAGGGTTAGTAAATCAAATGCTTATCCTTGTACTTTTCAATATTTCCTATGTTCAATGTAAATTCAATTTCAAATTAATAAAATGATGAATTTTTCAATTATGGTTTTCTTATTTATTCCAACAATTAAATAAGTGGCGACTCCATTGTAAAATCCTTAATCTAAAGAGAAAAATATAACTAGTCGAACCTCCATTTTGAGAGGCAATAACACGACTCCACCCATTCACGTGGGTTTGGCCCAACATCCATCAAAATGGGCCGGGGGCGTAGTCTCTCACAGTGGTGACTCCACTGGGGATATAGAGGGCTAAGCTTCAATTAGATTATGGTGGCCAACCATGTCATTTTTTGTTTATTGTTTTTTTGTATATAACATGTCTAATATGTCATTATTTTGCATGTCATGCATCATTTGCTTGAATGAAATTTATTGTATTTGTATGCTAGCCCAGAAGCCCGGTAGTATTAGTCGTGGATTGTGGTCTTCTTGAAACTCACATACCCAGCAGTGAACTTATCACCCACCGCAACAAGGATCATCATGGTTATGCCATAGTGGCTCATAAGGACAAATTGTACCGTTCGAACTAACGCGGCACTCCTGGCATCACAAGTTGGGAGGTACGACGTCCTAGCTTGTGGAAACCTTTAACCTACCTTCTACCCATGTTATAATGACCCATAGAACCTACCTTTAGGTCGGTCCATGTAAATTGCATTTCATTATGCATTTGTTTGACCGTTGTTTGAACCATGATGACTCAAGTCCAACGCTTAATCCCATCATAATTGTTTGAACCTTGTATGCTATGAATGAGCTCAAGCCCAAAGGCTTGTGATTGAACTCTACTTGGTATGGAAACAGAAAATTGTTTCTTGAATCATTCTAAGCCCAATACTTGAGCCCATCAAAGGTGTGTATGCATGATCAACATCAAAAGCCAAAAGCTCACAAAATGCATGCATTTCAAGTGCAAGCACAAGCCATTTCAATCAAATATCAAAAGATCATAATCAAGGTTCAAGCCTTCCAAGTGCAAGCCCAAGCCATTTCATCATAATCAAGGTTCAAGCACACCATGCCTCAAGCATCCTAAATGGACTAAGAAGAAGCAAGTGGCCCCACTTTGCCTCACTCCACATTTGGTTTGCAACATCATGGTTAAGCTTAAAATTTGTTTGTTTATTCCATGTTTCTATGTTTCTTTGAATTCAAAATTTTCATGTAGCATTTAATGACCTTTGTTCGTGTATATATATTAAGAAAACAAAAAACAAAAATTCAAAAAAAAAAATTCAAGATTTCTAAATCTTTCCCAAAAAAAGGGAAAAATTTTCAAATGAAAAAAGTCCTTGGACCTGGGGCATTGAGCCCTTAAGTCATTTAAAAAAAAAAAAAAAATTCTTTGAACTAGGGGCATTGGACTTCCTAGTGATTTTTTTCAAAAAGACCAATTTTTTTTTTTTCTTTCAAAGATTTCAAGATTCTTTAAAGTTGTCTTTTCAAAATGGTACATAAGGATCCCTTGGAAAAACATTTTCTAAATTAAGATGTTTAAAAGCTTGAACAATCAACTTGTACTAAGAAAGGATTGATTTCATTTGATCAATGTAAATACTATTTTTGAATTACTTTGAGTAAAAGAAGAAATGGTCTAACAAGGCAATCAAAGAAAATCTATCCATCAAAAAATTTTAAAGGCTTATACATTCATTCAAAATTTCTGAAAACTTTTGTGTCTCCAATAGAGCATTTATACTTTTTCTTTTAAGAGGAATTTATTAAAAGAGCTCAAGTCATTGTGCCTACAAGTAAGCATTGCTAGGGATAGGAGGCCGTCTTTGGTAAAACAAGATTATACCTTAATACCTAGAATGATCATTATCTATTGCTAGCCCATTTGAGCCTTTAAACACTTAGCATCTTTTTCGCATGAACCCACTAAAATCTAAACCTAGGGTGGGAAAATTCAAAGTATGCATGCTTAAATCTCATGTTGAGAAGGAGTCGACCTTGAGCTTTGAAGCTAATTGATAAAACTCTCCTAGAGGACATGAAAGACAAGTAGAGAATTCATTAAGCTAAAGATAAGAGATCATCAAAGAAAAATGAGCTTTCACTCAATCAAGGAAAGAGCAATGAAATTCCATCAATGTGACAGAAAAAAAAATGTGCATCAAGTTTGAAGAACATAAAATTCATCATGCCAAGAAGAGTAGAAGGTTCATCCAAAAGAAAGTTCATCAAAAGAGGAAAAGATTCATCAAGCATAGAAAGGTACGAGAGCATTGAGGCAAGAAAGAAGTCTAGAGAGTACATCAAAATGACCGAAAATCATTAAGCTGAGAAATACAAGGAGGGAAAAAGTTCATTTAATCAAGAGATGAAAGACAAAAAAAAAAAACAAAAAAAAAAAAGAANAACCCAAAAGGGTGGTCTAGGCAAAAGTTAGGGCAAAAAAAAAAAAAAAAAAGAAGAAGAAGAAGAAAAATCCTAGCAAATTGAAAACTTGAAGATGTAACCTAAAAAAAAGAATTTTACAAGATGAAAGTCTAGAGGTATGATTCAAGGGGATGAGTATAAAAACAAATATTGATACAAGTGATCAATGAAGACTAGTGAGAAGATGGCGAAGAAGAAATGGGAAAACTCCTCCAATACTTGATTTTTGAGTAATACATACTTGGGGGAACATTATAGGAAATTTTGAGCTTTTTATATCATTCATTTCATAACCTAAACCCGACCTACATTACAACCCATGAATAAGACCTCCTTGAAGTCTTGCTAATTGTAGGGGCATTTTAAACTCTAATAATATTTTGCTCTTGAATTAAAAAGGAAAAGTGCTTAAAAATTGTCAAACCCCACAAAATGATATGTTCGAGGACAAAATTTCTCAAATTCTCAAATCCTCAAAATGACTCAAAAGAACTTCCAAATCTGGAGCACTCTCCTTGTTTGCACCCAACAATGTGATTCATAAATATTATCACATTTCATTTCTTGATTGCCTTTGGAGACTTAATCTGACGATGTTCAAAAGGATGAAGCAAATTTGATTACATGAGTTTAATGATCTTGATCCTTCCTAATCAAAGAGATTTGTTTTATTCTTAAACACTTTGATTTGCCAAAATGGTTGTTCAAAGGACTATCTCTTGTTCATAATAAATAAATAAATAAAAAGGAAATTTGTTTTTTTTTTTTAAACATTCTTTTTCAAAATCTAGTTCTCTTGAACTACGTCTTGACCTGATCCTCTATGAGAGAGGTACGTAGGCAGCCTTGCAGAGGTCCGGTCCCATTCACCCAAACAACCTTGGAGAATAAAGTCAAAACAATGTGACAAAATTTCTTGGGTGCATGTTAGGTTAAGCCCATTAATTTGCATTAAGCATGTTTAAACTTGGTGCATTGGCCTATTTATATTGTTTGCAAGTTTTCACGATACTTGGTTTCTAACTAGCTAGAGAAAGAAAGTCTTTTTGTAGGAACCAAGGATGGCGAATCATGATCTTCTTTCATGTTCCCCAATGGTCACAACATCAATTGAATTTAGCTTCAATCTAAGCATGGAATGTGCCCCGAACTAGGGGCATTGGGTAAGTACTTCCAATTCATTTCAATGAATATCCATTGCTAAATTGAAATTATCTTTTTGTAGGAATTAAGCAAGGACTTAGCAATCCGCATCAACTTCCAGCCAAAGTTATTCTCATTCAAATGATAGGTTTTTCAACAAAAAAAAAAAAAAAAAATCATCATGAATAAATCTTCATCACTTTTACTCCATCTTTATCTTCATCTTCTTTAGTTTTTGATAATGAACAAATCTTCATATTTCAAAAAAAAAAAAAAAAAGAAAACCATCAACCAAATTTTCAATTCCTTGAAAAAATTCAAGATTTCCAAATTTTTCCCAAAAAAAAAAAAAAATCATCAATCAAAATTTTCAATTCCTTCAAAAAAATTCAGAATTTCCAAATTTTTAAAAAAAAAAAAAAATTCAAAAGTCCAAAAAAAAAAAATCTTCATTAAATTCTTCTTCAAGAATAAAAAGCTATCACCCTTTTCCATATTCTCCAATAGTGCAACATCAAGTCAATTGTCCACCCTCAGTATTCGTTGAAGCAAGGAAGATGTCCCAAACTAGGGGCATTCGCTAGGTATGCCAAATTTTTCAATGAATAACTCTGTTACTAATTGAAAATATTTATTTTACAAGCACTAGGGTAAAAGGCTCACACACATCAGCATGAGCCAAGATCCAAAAATCCTAGGCCCTTTGAAAACATGAGCCAGGATCTGGAACCTTTGGTCTTTTGAAAACATGAGCCAAAGCCCTAAAAACCCTTGGTCCTCTGAAAACATGAGTCAAGATCCAAAAATCCTAGGTCTCTGAAAATACGAGCCAGGATCCTGAACCTTTGGTCCTCTGAAAACATGAGCCAAAGCCCCAAAAACCCTTGGTCCTCTGAAAACATGAGCCAAGATCCAAAAATCCTAGGTCTCTAAAAACATGAGCCAAGATCCAGAACATTTGGTCCTCTGAAAACATGAGCCAAAGCCCTAAAAACCCTTAGTCCTTTGAAAACATGAGCTAAGATCCAAAAATCCTAAGTCTCTAAAAACATGAGCCAGGATCCAGAACCTTTGGTCCTTTGAAAACATGAGCCAAAGCCTAAAAAACCCTTGGTCCTCTGAAAACATGAGCCAGGATCCTTGGTCCTTCATTTTTTTCTTGACCTCTAGTAAGCATGTCCTATACTCATGGAAAAAAAAAAATTGCCTGCATGAACTACGTTTGGACCTAATCCTCCAACTAAGAGGTACGTAGGCAATCTCCCTCGAGATTCGGTCCACATTTTGATCCGCAACATAACCGTCTACATTTTTATCTACATACATCATACATTCACCACGGTTAAATACTAATTGCAAAGTTAGGTGTCTCTTTCACACATTGACATTCGCTTTTCAAGCTCTACCAATGAGGGGCATTCTATTGACACCTCATTTTGCAACCCGTATTTAACCTCACATGGAGGGTAAAATTGTACTTTCACCTTGAAAATATGCATCTTGAATCTAGCCATTAGATCCTTAATCTCATTTCACCAAGTGATCTTGATGTTGTAACGATCAAATCGACTGGTCATAAGTCCTAATCGGACCACCAGATTGAATCAAGTTTTAATGACTGAGATGCACTATCATAAATTGAGTCTGACTATATGTGATTATGAACAATTGATTTCAATTGGTTATAAGTGTAATCAATTGGTGATAATGATGTATCATAATTTGATTGGTTAGAACTACATTTTATGGTGATGTTGCATACACCTAATTAATTAGATAGTTAAACATTAATTATTCAATGAGTAATTCGTACAATTATCTTTTAATTAGAGTAAATATGGAACCAATTAAGTCTAAAATGGGAGTGATTGGAGCCATTTAATGTTAATTGGGAGATAATTTGGGACCTATTAATGTTAATTGTGCTGAAACTATTTTCTAACACATAACCTTTGCTCACCATTTCATCGATATCTCTCAGAATATTTTGAATCTGTAAATGAGGTTAATTTTTCCAGAAACTAGACATCCGGGCTTCAATTTGAGTACAAGAACGAGACAATTCTGATCAGAATTGAGTTAGATATGATTTTTCAAAGTTGGCTCTACAGGCTGTTACAGCAGCTACGGGAAAACCAAATTTTGGCTTGCTCCCTACTCCCACCAATCTCTCCATTTAACGCACCAAATTTTTTCCAATGTTAAAATGAAGTCTAGGTTCATGATCCTTGTCAACTCTCATTAAATGGCCTTCCATTCATATTCCCTCCACCACTACTATATAAACCCTCCCTCTCCTTCATTCCAAGGCACACAAAAAATCCCGCCTCTCTTCTCTTCTCTTAAGTTTTAGTGAAGTAGAGTAGTCTTGTTATATCTTGGTCTTCCTAAGACTCTAGGTATTGAGTGAGACTCACTCTCCCTCTCCTAGTTCTTCTTTTTTTCTTCACCCTTAGGTCCTCCATCAAGAGTTTCCTTCTCCACCGTATGGATCTCGCATGAAGGTATAATCTCTTTCCCTAACTTGTTTATTGTGTTGCCATGATGAGAATTTAGGATTAAAGCATGATAGTGATTATTTAAATTCTCTTAAATATGTTTGAATGTTCTTAAATGTTCTTATGTGTTCTTCACATGTTCTTGGTTGTTCATCATATGTTCATGCATAAACACTAGTTTTGATCTTAAATCCACATCAAAAATATGAAAAACATGTTTGTTTCATAATTCTTTCAAGTCCTTGAATCTAGGATATCACCATATACACACATTCACTAGAGTTTATTTGTCAACCCAAATAAAATGCTTTATAAATTGAATTAGGGTTTATCACATGCACACACTTTAAATTCAATATGCAAATTGATTGATAACATATTGGATGATGTGATATGAATGTTGGCCACCATAGTCTAGAAGACCGGTTTCACCGGGCAAAGTGAGTGCCTAACACCTTCCCACCTTGTAACATAGCCTCCGAACTTAGATTAAGAGTTAGTAGATCAAATGTTTATCCTTATACTTTTTAATATTTCCTATGTTCAATGTAAATTCAATTTCAAATTAATAAAATGATAAATTTTTCAATTATGGTTTTCTTATTTATTCCAACAATTAAATAAGTGACGACTCTATTGTAAAACTCTTAATCTAAAAGGAAAAATATAACTAGTCGAACCTTCATTTTGAGAGACTATAACATGACTCCACCCATTCACGTGGGTTTGGCCCAACATCCATCAAAACGGGCCGGGGGCGCGGTCTCTCACAAATAGGCTCTTCTACAACCATATCTTTGGACTTCACAAACTTCACTTCTTTGGTGATATTGTCTGATGAGCTACTCCCTCCGGTATATCCTACTCCGGACTTATCTGAGGAATGTTTTAAAGATGAAATAACATCATCTAAATTCTTGGAGGAGACCTTTCCTATCTTGGCATGTGCTTGCACTACCTCTTGCTCAAGAAATCTCACTTTTGTATAAGCTTCTGATAGCTCACCATTTAGTGTCTCAATCTCACACTTTGCCTCCTTGTATCGCACCAGAAGGCTTTTGTAATCTTCCTCAGCCTTCTTCATCTTTCTAATGGCTGCGTTAGCCACCTTTGCATATTCACCGGTCTTCTCAAGAAGGGAATTGTAGGTCTCTTGCAGTCCCACTGCTTCTCCATCTACCTAATCTTCAGATTCCTCAACTATTCCAATTGACTCCAAATTAGAGTGCTCACCAAGCTCCTTCACAGGTGCACCTAAATCATCTGAGGAATCCACATGAGCAATGGTCATAAATGCGGAGTAGTTTCCTTCTCCATCACAGCTATCTTTTGAATCAGAGTGTGATGAATCTGAGTCACTTAGAGTGGTGGCATAGACATTCCCCTTCGATTTCAAATGGTTAGGACATTCCTTTTTGAAGTGTCCGTGTCCATTACATTCGAAGCACGTGATTCCTTGTGAGGATTGGGAATCTCTATCCTCTTTCCTTCGGAATTCTTTCTTCTCCTTCTCGGAACTCTGAAATTTTTTTTTGTCACCAAATTTCCCACTATTCTTGAGTTTTAAGAATTTCTGGAAGTTTTTCACAAGGTATGCCACATCTTTATCTACTCCATCTTCTTCCAAAGAGTCATGAGGTACCATTCTCTCATCAATTGTTTTAAAAGCAAGAGATTTGCTCTTCTTTCATGTGGATAGTGACAATTCATATGTCTGCAATGAGCCAACCAACTCTTGGACTTTGATGTCGTCAAGGTCCTTGCTCTCTTCAATAGCCGTTACTTTGGCACGAAAGCCAAACATTAAAGGCAAAGAAAAAATTACTCTAAACATTATTAGAGTAGTTTTCTAGCCGACAATAGTTGTCATGGTCCCCAACGTAATGATCATAAGATGACTAGTAAATGGATAGTTTCACTTTCTTTCAACGAGTCTCTTTTTCAATTTGTAAGGTTAAATTTAATCAACCATTGTATTGGCTTTATTCCATACCAAATTTGCTAGTAATTTAGCATTTAGTAACCCTGTATTTAGGTGGGATTAATATAAGAGTAGTGAGTGAGAAAGTGTGAAGAAATGCTCAAGATTGTGCAAAGATGTAGGGACTTGCAGCTAGGACTCGCGGGTGACTCGCGACAGGCAAGCCGCCAACTGCAGCACACAAGTGAAGCATGCGAGAAGATGAACAGTCGTGCTAGTTGGAGCACTACATGACAACAAGTCTAGCTTGGCCATTCTGTTATATCGCGACTTGAACTCGCGACTCAATCAAATCGCGAGGCCAAGCCACCAGACCATCCTATTTGGGAAAAACTAACTTTTCGCATTCCTTTCTCACCCTAGTATAAATACCCCTTATACTCACAAAATATAGAGAGCTTCCAGAGATAATTTTGAGAGAGAAACTCTAGACAAAAACAAGATTGATTCATCCTCAATCTTCACAAAGAAACTCTTCAAATTCCTCTACTCTCGTCCTCTCCATTGTTACATCCTTGAGATGTTCATACCCAAATCTTTTTCTCACTATACCCATATTTGTGAGAAGGTCATTTGGTGCATTGGGACGCAGTTAAGAAGGTACTAATGGTTATTGGTTGAAGCTATAGGCTATAGCGGAATCCGGTAAACTAGGAAAAAAAAAAAAAGGTTTGGTGCAACCTCGTTAGAGCAAGAAGCTTGGAAGGCTTAGGTACACTAGGTAGATTAGCCTTGGAGGGTCTATTGTTGTTTATATATCTCAACTACATTTTCTAGTGGATTATTAACTGCTTGGAGGGCGGCGGAGAGGTTTTACACCAAGGGCTTCGGTTTCCCCTTCGATAACATATCATTGTGTTGTCCTTGTGTTTGCATCTCTCTTCCCTTAATCTTTACCATTTAATCTCTGCTGTGGATGCGATTTTATTTGGTTTAGATTGTTTATCAATTCTATCAATATCTTTTGTTCATTTTCTGCACATATATTGTTTGACATTAAGCTTGAATTGGTAATTTGTAAATTGAGGGTCTAAATATTCAAGGGTGTTTTATACACATTTTGAACTTTCAATTGATATCAGAGTAAGTATACTTGTTGTGGTTTAAAAAGCCTAAGTGTGATCCTTGACCCCTTGTGTTCATTTGCCATGGATTGTGCTTTATATGCCTCTTTGTATAATTTGGTTGATGATAAATGTAGCATGTCACGTGTTTGTGAAAATGCCTTTATGAGTGTGAATCCTCAAGATTGTGATGCTATGTTACATGAATCTTTGAATGTTGTTGATATTCCTAACATTAAACTCTTGAAGAAAAATGCTAAGAAGTTTTATAAGGGTTTGAGCAAGTTATTTTGTGAAAAAGATGATTTGATTGCTAACCTCAATGAATCTAACAAATTGGTTGAGAAAAATAAAAAACTTGCTGAAATTTCTCTTGAAAAGCTGACAGAGTTTGAGTGTTTGAATATGGACTTGGATGCTAAACTTGTTTTGTCTAACAAACTTGTTGATGAGCTAAAATGTAAAAATGAATCTCTTAAGATGCATGCCAAGTGTTTGATTGTTGAACCTTTTGCTAAAAAGGATGATAATATTTGTTGCAATCATGTTGTGGTACCCAATTTTGTGCCTATTGTGTGTTCTACCTCAAAAGACAAATTGGTGTACATTCCTTCATATAAAAGAAATCAAAAGGTGGAGAGAAAGGCTGTTAAGTCAAAATCTCTGTTTAGGTCTCAACCTAAGGCTTTGGATGGATCTAAGTTTGTTCCAACTTGCCACCATTGTGGTGTGATTGGTCATATAAGACCTCAATGTCATAAGTTGAAGAGAGAACAAAACCATGTTGCTAGATTCCTTCCCAAAAAGCCTAGTAGACCTAAACACATTATTTGTCACCATTGTGGTGCTTTTGGTCATCTAAGACCTCATTGCTCTAAATTTCATGCTCTTAAAAGAATCAAAAGAAAAGAGAAACTTGAACTTCTTGGAAGTTGTGCTAAAAAGAGTAAACTGGATGTAAGTGAAAATAGCATGTTGTTAAAGAAAGTGTTTAATGCTCTTAACTCCTTGACTATGTGCATTTCCGGTTATCATTCTTCCAACCCTCGTCTCACTTCTCATGAGACACTCATTCCAAACAATCATTCTGTTTGGATGAGGAAGGGTTCCTATGGTTGAGCCTTTGCTTTTTTGGTCCTTGATCTAATTCTTTCGATCTTTGTAGGACCCTTCTTGCATTGAATGTCATATCTTCATGCATTTTGTGCATCTTGCATTTCTTTATATGCATTGTTTTGTTTTTTATCTAACTTTTATGTTTTAGTTTTGTGTGAATTAAAATCCAAAACCCCATAAAAAGTGAAAAATTCAAAAAGTTTGATCGTATATGTTTGAGCACGTATCACATGTGAGTTTGCCTTGTACCTTTGTACAAATGGCTTTGTGCATTTACGAGCTTAGTTTGTTCTTTATGCACTTATATCTTTGTGGGAAAAATCTTGACATCTATGTGTGATTGTTGTAAATCGATCTTCAAGCTTGTCATGAATGATTAGTCAATAGTCATGTTGGTTTTGATACATGCGCAGACTTGTGTCTATATATCTTCCCACTCTTTTATTTTTATTGCTTAAAGAGCTCAACAAATGTAAATCTCAAAATGAAAAGAGATAATGAGCTGCAAAAGCCGTCGCACATACTAGTATTTGACTAGAAAAAAGGGAAAGCGACTTTTATGAATATGTATGATGCCCAAAAGCCAAAGGCTTGTTCATTAAACTGAAATATCAAAAATTTCAGGCATCGATCTCTAAATGAGATATATTGATTCAAAATGATCAAATGTTATGATTTGTAAAGATGCCAAATGAAAAGCTTCAAAGATATGTAATCATTTTCTTGTGGGAGGTCATATATGTTCATTTCTATAATTAAGATAGATTACTTGACTTAGTACTAGTTGTGTATGACTTGATTGAATTGGTCATTGAAACTTCACTCTAGACTAAGGACTATTCCACATTTGATACACACACACAACACACATGCATAATGTTCAATGAATGCCTTATGATAGATCTTGAAAAATCAGTTGGGCTGAAAATCTCAGGCATTGGTGATCTTGAGGCTGAGTCCTGAAAAAGCAAAGGAAGAATCAAAGGAGACCAGTGGAGGCCAGCCCAGAATCCTCCAATGGTAAAGTTAGTCGTTATTTCAAGCCAAAAGGAAGTATTTCTAAAGTTCTCTTCTTTTTTGTAGAAACGTTTCATATACCTTACTTCTTCATTTGGGAATGCTTATATAGTATTCGTGGAACGATTACTCATTTAACAACCATTCCTTTTATTGAGGAATCTAAAAGATTCAGAGATAACTTCCATAACTGTTGTGGAAGTTAACTCATTGGGACTTGTGCTCTATAATGGTTAATGGAGGGTTTGCTTCGTAACGACGCAATCCGTCCTTTACGTTTGGTGGAACTTAAATCATCAAAAGCCTAGGGCCCAATGATCTCGTCCGTCCATTATTAAGAATGGACGAGGCTTGCTTTAGGGACGAGCATAGGAGGGACGAGTAAAGAGGGACGAGGTTATTAAGAGTTTTCCCTCATCCCATTCTTTACTTTTTGTTGTGGATGGCCCATATGGACGAGATAAAACTTAGTGCATCTTCTTTACACTATCAGTTGCCCCCTTGTCCATGGGCCATCCTAGGAAATACAGTCTAACATCATTCCTTGGATGGACGAGCTTATCTTCACAATTAGATGTACCACATGTCATAGTTTCACTGGTGGCTAGTCACGTCGATTAATTTTTTCGAAATGTTTGCCTCATGGCATATTTTGGTTGGCAATGTTGTTTTCGATGTCTAAGTTCACGCCCTATAAATAGTAGAGTCCCTTTGATGCCCTTTGCATTTCTGAAATTTTCTTCCCTGACACTCCTCGTCTTGAGCCTCATTTAGAAGTTTCTGCGTCTTTAGTGTTCTTCTGTCTAGAGCCAAGTATTCTCTTCCTTCTTGTCTTTAGGTTTTCCTTAAAGTATTCCTTAGAATGTTTGAAAATATCATTTCCTCGTCTAGCAATAGCTTAGATCATGCTATAGACGAGTATCATGCCACCACTAGTTATAGTGGTTCTAGCAGCAGTACTGATAGTAGTAGGGTGAATACCACGGACGAGGAATATATTTCTGGCGTCCCTGGATTTCCTATAGATGTTGTTCAAGAATGACTTAGGGAGAGAGCAGCCTTTGGGTTTCAGGCTGGCACCTCGACAAGTGTTCTTCCGTCCAGTCATTTGGACAAGGAAGAAACTGTTCACAGTTGTGCAGTTGGAGTCAATGCAAAAACCGACAAACAAAGACTCAATAATCTTAGGAAGTGGTACCAAATTCCAGATGAGCTTAACCCCAGATTGGTCGTCCATGGAGAGTGGTGCTGCAATCCTCATTTTGGGATAGGCATTTATGGAGCCTATTTTTTAGGTGGGCTAAGATTACCATTAAATGCTTTTGCTAGGGAACTGCTTACCAAATTAGGTTTAGTAGTGTGTCAATTCAATCCTAACGCATGGAAATTAATTATCTCCATGCAAAATTTGTGGAGGGAAGTATTTGGAGAAGACCGTCCTATCACTGTGGACGAGTTCCTCTTTTGCTATAAACCCTCGAAAATTAGTCAATCTTTAGGTTTTTATCAATTTACAGCTAGGGGTGCAAACTGTAGACTAATAAAGTCTTTAGCCTCATCTGATAGAAACTAGAAGATGAAGTTTATCTTCGTCTCTAGTTTCTGGGCTGGAAATCCTATGGACGTGGGTAAGGATCCTTTTGCCCCCTATGCTGGGGACTTAGGAAACCTTCATCCTGAAGGTATACCCTTATCCTTTCTCTTTTTTATTTTTTATTTTTTTTTCTTATATATATATATATATATATATATTCTGTTTTAAAACTCTCAATATGTGAATTTTTGGTAGTAGTTGTTTATTTCAGCATATATATAGTTTGATGTTTTTCAGCTTCAGCTCTTTAAGTTGTTGATTTGTACCCATTGTTGCTTTTGTAAGTTTTGAGGGTTGTTTCTAGCACTTTTGCATGATTGTAGGCTTGTATGGTTTGTGCCATGTATTTGCAAAAACTTTGCATATGCAGCCTTTATGCTTTGTGTTTTGGTACTTGTTAATGCCTTGCATTATTTTAAGTACAACACTCTTGTGCCCTTGTAGGATTGTTCCTAGATGCATATATGTTTGTATGCATTGGTTGAGTGTTGGATTTGCAAATGATTCTCTTCAATTGAGTTTATCATTTTTGCATGCCCGGATGTTCATTCCTTGTGTGAATGAACATAGTAATCACTTTTGCTTAAGTGACTATTGGTGTTGATCTTGCCATGAATTATTGCTTTTATGCCTATGTTCATTTTTGCTTGATCATGCTTTTTTTTACTCTATATGCATATTAAGTTTTTTGCGTACAATGATATTGCTATATTATTGTGTTTCAGGAGTTACTTATTCATATGTTCAAGAGCTTTTCAGAATCTAGAGTTAGGTGTGAGTGAGTTTTCCAACTGTTCCCAACTCACGTTTAAGTCTAGAGTCTGTTGTAGGGTTTTGTCACGGAATAGCCAAAGGAGGAGATTGTAAGGTTGAATTTAATCAACCATCTAATTGGCTTTATTCCGTGACTAATTTGCTTGTAATTTAGCTCTTAATAATCCTGTATTTAGGTGGAAAAATTGTAAGGGTAGTGTGTGAGAAGATGTGAAGAAAAGCTCAAGAGTGTGCAAGAAAAACAGAGTCTCGCGACTAGGACTCACGGGTGGTTCGCGACTGGCAAGTCGCGAAAGGCAGGCACGTGAGAGGCACACTGGGAAGCTGAAGGGTCGCGCCAGCTGTCACGCTACAGGACAAAAGTTCCAGTCTGGCCAGGCCGTTACGTCGCGACTTGATTTCGCGACTTGGCCAAGCCACGAGATCAAGTCGCCAACTTGCCCTGTTTGGCAAAAACTGACGTTTTGCATTCCCTTCTCACCCTACTATATATACACCCTTATACCCATCATATTGAGAGAGCTTCCAAAGAGAATTTTGTGAGAGAAAACCCTAGAGAAATACAAGATTGATTCATCCCCAATCTTCATCTAAAGAGACTACAAATTCCTCTACTCTCTTCCTCTCCATTGTCATACCCTTGAGAGGTCTTTTACCAAATCCTTATCTCACCATACCCACGTCTGTGAGAAGGTTCATTTGGTGCTTAGGGAAGCAGTTTGGGAAGAAACCAATATACATTGGTTGATGCTATGGTCAAGTAGTAGAATCCGGGAAGTTAAAGAAGAAATAGGTTCGGCGTAACTTCGTTGGAGCAAGAAGCTTGGAGGGCTTAGGTACTTGGGTAGATTAGGCTTAGAGGGTCTTCTGCTGTTCATGTATCCCAACTATATTCTTTAGTGGATTATTTGACCGCTTGGAGGGCGGCGGAGAGGTTTTACGCCAAGGACTTCGGTTTCCTCTTCGATAACACATCGTGTGTTGTCCGTGTGTTTGCATATTTTTTCCCTTTACCTTTGTCTTATATTTACTGCTGTGGATGTGTTTATATTTGGCTTAGATTGTTCTATCAATTCTGTTATAAGCTTGTTATCATATTCCGTACATTAATTGTTTGATATAAAGCTTGAATTAGTATTTTTGTAATTTGAAGTCTAAACGTTCAAATGTGTTTTATACCCTTTTTGAACTTTCACTTTTTAATATTTACCTTTATAAAATCATCTAGCAGAACAAGTGACAAGAGTGCTTGTCCAGTTTATCCCAGGCATATGGAACAATATATGTGTAGCATATCGCTTGAGCTACGACTGGACCATTTTTGTTCCTTCTTAATCAAATTATCTTATTCAGGAAAAATAAAAGGGACCTGGACCATCTTGTGGTCCATTTTTGTATTTAAGTCATGGGCCCGCTTCTGCAAAAAATTAAAAAAGTCATGGCCTCAAAAATCTAGTCCCTTTGTCTCTTGTTGTAAAAGTTCATTGCTCCCTACTTTTTATTACTGGAAGTCTGGAACTAAATCTAATAGTATTTTACTAATTTGATTCCAATATTATATATTACACCCGTCTCAACATTTTCATTATTTTTTCACTCTTTCGATCCGAATATGTATCATTTTACTCTCTCGGTGTTTTCTCCACTATTATTATCATTTTTTTTTAATAAACATCTTTCCTCCATTATATTATATTATATATAATGAAAAAAATAAATTGACACCTTTATAAGTTTAGATGATATAAATGAAATTTCTATTTTTATATATTTAGTAGTATTGTTGGTTTTCTTTTTACATTTTTTGGGTCTAAAACTTAAGTAATTTTTTTTAAGATATCAAAGAATATTATCAAACATTTAAATCTCCTCATTTTTACAAGATGTGCCATTAAATTATAAAACCTTTTTCCAAGAGCATTGTAGCTCAATTGACAAATACTCTTCCTCCAATTATCGAATTATAAAAATAAAAATAAAACAGTAAAAACATTTGTCTAAACCTATTATGGTTAAATAATTAGCAACAATACATTAAAAAAAAAAGAAAAAAAAAAAGAATAGGAACAATACATTTTAACTTTTCATTAGTAATTGTTCCGCTTAGAAAAAAAAAAAAAAAATTCATTAGTAATGATTTAAGGATATTGACAAAAGCGTGAGCAAATTTAATTTTAACCCAATCACATTTATTAGGGCCCTAAAAACACTTAATTTTTCCTAATTGCCCTTTTCAAAGGATAATTACAACAATAATTGAGAAATCATTAATATTTGATAATTGAATTAATCAAGTGTGTGCAACCTTTTAATTATTTTTAGTTCAATCAATTAGGATTGTGACATGTCTCTGATTTTAAATTGAATATTCATGGTACCAATTAAAATCAATTGTTCATAATCATACCTGATCGGACTAAATTTTGTGTATAAATTTTAGTAGTTAAAACTTGATTTTATGATATCTTTTAATCCAATGGTTTTGATCGAAGCCTGTGAGTCATAGTTTGATTATTAAGATTATTTTTTATTATTAAGATTTCAAAATTTTTTTTATATGAAACAAATGAAATTACGTTCAAAACTTACAATTTTATTTTTGGGATGTAAAATTACCCTTTTGTCTCCAGACAAAGTTAAATACAAGTTATAAAATTAGGTGTCTACAAAAGTGTAAGAACAAAACCCTTGTTTGTTTTCTCATTATTACTTGAGATAACTGTTAACATAACCATGTTCACTATAATTTATAAATATCCAACCCTAATGAAATTGTGATTCTATTTAAATAAATATAAATAACCTTATAATTTCTTAAATAAATTATATGCTTAAAAAATAATAGTTTTATTTATAGATATCTAAAAATTTTAACTAAGATTTAGGATGTTAGAAGTTAAGCTACTTTGCCATTTCATATATATATATATAAGTTTTTTTTTAATAAAATTTTTAAGGATTAATATATATATATATATATTCAAGATTTTTTTTAAAAATTTGGGTGCTACTTTGCCATTTCATATATATATATATAAGTTTTTTTTTAATAAAATTTTTAAGGATTAATATATATATATATATATTCAAGATTTTTTTTAAAAATTTGGGTTACCATCCCCTCCCCCACCCAGGCCCCTTTGATCCTCTACCACTATATCCACCTATGATATTGTCCAATTACAATACAATATTTCAATTATTACATTTTACCCATAAGATGACTAAAATGAAATCAATAGAATTCCATTCAAATTAGAGTTTTAGATTTTATTTTAAAAATTTTAGGGGTGAAAATGTAGTAATTGAAAAGTTTGTGAGACTAAGTTGTAATACACGCAGACCAAAAGGGAATAAATAATTTGTTCACAAAATGCAAATTGGTTTCATTTCAGTCCAAATTATAAGGTGTTAAATATAACAAAAAAAGGTTTATGACCTAAGTTATAATAAGGCTAGACCATAGATAAATAAACGGCAGTTTTCCAATTTCTTTTGAACTCTTTAGTCTCATAACTTTGTAAAGCAATATCAAGCAAATAAAAGTCACTCTATATTCAATTTTTAAAAGGAATGTGGAACAAGTGTAACATTGGAATAATTATTATTATTGTTTTTTTAGAAGCAACTTTGAATAATTAAGTTAACACAAGCACTGGTTCAAGGATGAAACTAAAAGCAACAAATTATTTAGAAATAATATTGATTTGTTCTTAACTTTATTTCACCTCCTCTTCATATAAAATATAAAATAAATAAATATAAAAAAGCCTTTCCTTTTTGTGTCTAGTTTTCAAATCCAACTGCACATTATGGGTTTCAGTTAGCTCAACTAGTAAAATCTATGATGGTTGAATAAGAAATTTGAGATTTAATCCCTGCCTACACTAAAAATCGATTGGTGTCTTGGTCTGATACTAAAGAGTATTATCAAGAGCGGATATCATAGAGTATCATCAGGTAACACGTTTTTTAAACCATTGGATTTAGGTAGATCCTACAGTTAAAAAAAGACACTCATTAATGCTTATATTCTGATTAGGAACTCATTTAATATAACTTATTTATGACATTCTATTTCTCTCTCTTTCTCTTTCTCCTCCACAGCATATTTTTTAAATAAGCTAATTAAATTTTAAGTGAAACTCTATTACCTAGATTTCAATAAGATTAACTTACTACCAAAAAAAAAAAATTTATTTTGAATTGTTTAAATATAGACTATAATTTTTTTAATTTGTTTTGACTTTTGACATAAAACTTGTAGTAAAACTTGTATATATGGAACATGTCTATATAGAAATCCTATGCATTATTGGACTACAATGAATTCCCTATCATGTTTTTCCTTTACTGTCAACATAGTAAAACAAAAACCCAGTCATATGATCACCATGACCACTTTATGCACCAGTGCAGCACTACCCACACTCGGGATGATCATTCTGGTATCCATCAATTTAGTGCTCATTTGTATATCATGCAGTGGAGGAGAAAGAGAGAGAATTATTTTGGGAATAGAGATACGTATGGAATGTCATAAATAAGAAATAATATATGAGATCTTAATTCAAATATTAGCATTAATGAGTGTTTTTTTTATTGTTGGATTTACTTAAATCCAATAGTTTAGAAAATTTGTAACTTTAAGCAATGTTACACCAATCAATATTTTTTTATTGGATATAAATTTTGACAAATTGATTGTTGGATTACATTATCTTTGTATATTCTTCATGCTTGCAAAATTTCAAGGTGATCAATGATTAATAGTCATGTCATCTATCAATTGTATAAATTCAAGTTTTTGTAGTGCAAAATAATGCATAAAAGATGAGTTTGTGGATCGAATGATAAATAACATTTAATTGGTATGAAAATTAACATGCATGTTTAGAATATATAGAACATGTAATCCGAATGTGGAATTTTCAAAATATAAATTCATTAACAAGTTATTAGATAGTGTAACATTACTTAGAATTACACCAGGTGTAACTTGAACTTAACTATATATATAATTTGAATTTAAATTCTCCTCTATGAAAGAATTGGTTAATATTACTTACTCATAAGGCTCTTGACCTAACTTTTTAAAAGACTAAATACAAATTGCATCATCTAACCTTAACTAGTTATCAATTTTGTTCTTATAGTTTTTTTTTTTCCTTAATAATTCAGTCATTTAAATTATATATGTTTTCAATGTAATTCTTCAAGAAAATGACGTAATTTTCCTGTTGGAGAGAAACATGACTTAACAATACAATCAGATGGAGATAGATGGAAAAACTAAACTCAAATGTAAATAAAGGAACTTTTTTTTTGTTGGAGCGAAATTGTCGTTCTTTTGAAGATAAAGAGAAAACGTTGGAGGAGTTAAAGATTTTATGCCTACGCAGTCTAATGGAGTGGTCTCGTTGCTGGGGTTTCACTGAGTGTTCTTCTCTCTCTGAGTTTATGCCTTTTCTTAGCTTAGTTTCCTAACTTCTCTTAGCTGTTGTGTTGTGGTGTGTTGTGTTGTGCTGTGCTGTGCTGTGCTGTGTAGTGTTGTGCTGTGTTGCTGTTGTGTTGTGTTGTGTTGTGTTATGTTGTTGTTCATCATCATGAACTTCTTTGTACTCCCCCCCCCCCCTCTTTAATATAAGTTTCTGCTTACCTATACAAAAAAAAAAAAAAAAAGGAACTTTTTTTTGTTTTGTTTTTTTGAAGAGTATATAAAGGAATTTAAATAATATATATAAAAACAAAAATAAGAATACATAAAAATTATAATTTAACTTTTATATGATTGTGTACATATTCAAATTACGATGTAACTTTAAGAAGAATTAAGAAAATAACTTTAATATATAATTTATGATAATAATAATAAATTCGATGTTAAAATTAAGCTAGTGTGCTTCCATGCCACACAACAGTTTTTTTTTTTTTTTTTGAAACAACAGTTTTGTTAGTTATGTGGGCTGTGTAGGCCTGTAGGGTACACCCCTGCTCAGATTTTATTTTATTTTATTTTTCCATCTTTTATAGGTAGAGTAATTACAGTTTTTTCCATGAAAAGGGAAAAGAAAAGAAAAAACAAGTGCAGCATGATTTGTTATATTTTATATATAATATTTTTGGTAAATATAATATTTTTCATCTTTTATTGGTTGAATAAGTGCAGTTTTTTTCATAAAAAAAAAGGGGGGAAAAAGCAAGTGCAGTTTGATTTGTTATATTTTTGATCTGATACTTTGGTTAAACTTCTATCAAGGACAATATTCCTCTTCCGTTCAATAATACATAGCTTTCATTTTATTTCTCTATAGTCTTCACCATTCTGAAACCCATAACATTTAGTAATTTACTTATTTACTATTCTCTACATATCTCTTTTCTTCTCTCTCTCACAGCTTTGTATGCAAATAGTTTCTATTTCTGGAATACAAGGTTGGGCTAACAATTTGGTTTGAACTTTTAAGTAAAGGGTCTGATAAGCTATTATCTGGGAAAATGACACGGAGGAGAATTCAGATTAAGAAGATTGACAACACGACGGCAAGGCAGGTGACATTCTCAAAGAGGAGGAGAGGACTTTTTAAGAAAGCTTTTGAGCTCTCTACTCTCTGCGATGCTGAAATTGGTCTCATGGTCTTTTCTGCTGCAGGAAAGCTCTTTGAATACGCCAGTTCAAGGTTTCAATCTCTTTCTCACACTTCTTTCTACTTATAGAAAAACCCTTTTTTATTTTCTCATTTTTTTGTCTAGAGAAAAACCCTTTGTCATTGTCCATCCCTTGAGCGTTTTGTTCATGCATTCTCTATGATTTTATGATTTCTAAAGGTGTGTGTGAGAGAGAGTGAGAGAACCAACTACTGAAAATAAAGATCCTTTACTGAACAAACCAAATAAGTGATTTAAAAAATATTACTATGTAGCATTAAATAAAGAGAAAATGATTTAAATAAGGACTATGTAGCATCAAATCAAGAAAAGAAAAAGTACTGCAAAATCTTATGGTTTCTGTCAAAATAAGTACTTAAAAAATCCAGAGTACTAACTAGTTTGTAATTTAACATCTAAAATTTCTTGAGGATCTCCTGTTAGGAGTCTCATTATTGTTCTAATATCCTAATACTTCTTATAGATCCATCCCTTCAATTAGTATTTAGTCCCAAGATAGGTTGAGTGAGTTAGTTAGTTACACAAGTTAAGATTAGAATAGAGTTAGTTAGTTAGTTAGTTACACATTTTAAGATTATAATAGAGTTAGTTAAATCTCTTGGAATATGTAACACTATAATCATATGGGTTAATTAGTGAGAGCACGTGCTATATTAATAAGCCATGTGTGGCCAACAAGATAAGAGCTTGGGTTTTATAAATACTTGCATGTAACCTTAATCTGGAACTTTTTAAATAATAAACAAATTTCTTGCTTAGTGCATTTTCTTTCTCTCATAGTATTTCTTTATGGAGGAAGACTACCTCAAATTAAGTAAACTCACCAACATTTAGGGAGGGGAATGCTAGGAATCTCATATCTGTTGTAATATCCTAATATTTCTTGAACTTCCATCCGTTCAATTAAAAGTTAGTCCCAAGATAGTATAGAGTTATTTAGTTAGTTAGTTACACATGTTGGGATTAGGATAGAGTTAGTTAGAGCTATTGGCACATGTAACACTATAATCACATAGTTTGTGAGAGCATTTGCTTAATTAGTAAGCAAAAGAATAAAGCCATGGGTTATGATAAAGCCATGTAAGAAAATTGATGTGAATATTGCATTTTCTTTCTCTCTTAATATTTCTCTATGCCTTTAAGTCAATTCACCTACAATTCACATCCATTTTCATACACTTCCCACCCATCCCCTTTAGGAACCAACAAGTTCCTAACATTTCCTTAGAATATCCTTCTTGGGAAATGAATATCTCATTTTCCATTTGCTTCATCCCAATGCCTAGATAATGGACATAAGCCAAATATTTGTCATTTCGAACTCCTTAGTCATTATTTTCTTGAAGCCCTCAAACTTACTTTGATTGTTTCTTATAAAAATCAAATCATTTACATACAAACAAACAATCAAGATACCTCCATTTTTTATGCACCTTACAATATAGTGCATGTTCATGTGTGCATTTAGAGAATCTTTCTCCTAAGAATATTTGTCAATTAGGTTGTTCCAAGCTCTAGGTGCTTGTTTCAAGCTATATAGAGATTTCTTAAACTACAAAGTTTTGTTTTCCCCCTTTGACAACATAGCCTATAGGCTGCACATTAAAAACTTATTCTTCAAACTTATTCTTCAATATAAACTTTCCAAAAAGAAGATTTTACATCCACTTGATAAATTCTCCATTTATTTTGAGTTGCTAAAGAAATTAGCAAACGTATAGTTTCCAAATGAGCAATTGGGGCAAATACTTTATCATAATCAATACCTTCTTGGCTATAGCCTTTCACCACCAGTCTTGCTTTGTATTTCTACCTCTCATTTTTGCATTATTCTTCATCTTTACACCCATTTTACACCAGTTGCCTTCTTTCCATGCGGAAGAGTTGCTAGCTCTCATGTATCATTCTTCTTTATTACCTTGATCTCTTCATCCATGGAATTTATCCATTTCTTATCTTGCATAACTTTTTTAATTCTTGTAGGTTCACAATCAGCAAACAGATTAAAGAGCGTTAGATCAACTATATACTCTGTTGAATCATAAAGATCGAGTAGACTTCTTATTCTTCTTGGTCACTTCTTTCTAGTGATGATTACGAGGATGGACTTTCACAAATGGGAGATTTTGGGGATTGTATGTTTTTAGACCCCTTAAACACAAACAGATTAACCTAGTTATTTAGTCAAGTGATTAACTTAGGTAAATTATTCAAATCTAGGTTAACACAAATAAATCATATCATTGAATAGTGCGGAAAATAAATAACACAAAGATATGATAATCAAGGAAAAACAAACCGGTAAAAAACTTGGGGAGGATTTAACCTAGTTATCCTCAAGGTAAAACAAATCTACTGTGAAAGAATTAAAGTTTACATAATAACGACTTAGACCACTAACATTCTATTGCTACCTTGAGTAGGAAACTTACTATCACGACTATGTGACAGCTCTGAATCCACGGACTACTTCTTTCTTGGATTCACAATAACCACAAGAACTCCCACTTGTGTTTTCTTTAAGCTCTTTATGTAGCAATTGAGATGATCACCAAGCTCTCGACATCAATCTTGAGATTAGAAACCCTAAGTATGTATGAAGGAAAACACCTCTAAATCTTACAAGAGATTCATACACACAACATAAACAACCACTGTAAAACGTGGCTAGGGTTTTTCCTTTTATACTTAAGGCAAAACATAAAACCCTACACGTCATACGGGTTTGGGCTGAGTTGGAAAAATCTGTAGAAAAACAATCTGCACAAACTTCAATCGATCAAGTCTAATTTTCGATTAATCGAACCTGACAGATTTACACAATAAATCCTGCAGTACATTCGATTCCAACTTTACATATAAACATACTTTGAGTAGCCTAATTCTAGATTCTAAGTTTTGATCATGATTTGCCAACATTACACATTGAAGTTCTAATACATTTAGATTCTAAATCCTTAAAACCTAACAGTGATGGAGGTGGAGTGTCAAACTCTTCTTGAACTTTATTCTTGGGTGCTCCCATTTCTTCAGGGATGGACCTATAGAGGGGGGGGGTGTGGGGAAGTTATCCAAAAAAAAAAAAAAAAAAAGCTAGGAATATTGGTCAAAACATGGCTCTCATTTTGGAAGTTTCATTGAATTCAAGTTGAGCTATTCTCTCTTTTGTTGTGAACTTGATGTTGTACCAATCATCTACTCGCCGTTTTTTACTCGTAATTTCATCTCTTTCGCATACCATAGACTATAGAGTTTGTGGAGGTAGTTTTAAGTCTGTATTTCATTTCCTGAATAATGTCCCCAACAGAACTTCTTCTTCTTGGTTTCGGTAAGATTTTAATTTCATCCTTTAAATTTATTTCTTTTCCAACTTTTTTTTGTTCATTATTATTATTTTGTTCAATCATAGACGACTTTTGAGACTTAAAAGAGCATCGAGTTCCATTTTGATAAATATGTTGAAATGTTTAAAAAACACTTATTTTGTATGTTATACTTTGTTGGCATTTTTATAATATCAAATGTTTAAGAAACACTTATTTTATATGTAGTATTTTGTTGAATATGAAATAGGTGTTATTTTTTATTTTCATTAAAAAAAAATTGTTTTAAGCTTTGCCCCCCCCCCCTCCCCCCCGATTCAAATCCTAGTTCCGTCCTGATCAAATTCCACATCTCAACTAACAGTTAATTTTCCAGTGCTCGAATTTTTAAGCTTATAACCTTTAGAGCTTGAATCATAGCCAATAACGAAATAATTTTCGCTCTTGTTATCTAGCTTGGACCTCTCCTAATCTAGTACACGTGGATATGCTATGCTCCTAAACACACAAAGTTGAGAAATGATTGGACAAATAGATTGCATTAAGTTTACTTTTTAGGCAATGAGGCTGGTTTCTTTTGATTTAAAGCTACCGGATTTTGGCCTGTTAATTTTGTCACGAATTGATGAAAAGAAGATTTGCTTGATGGGTTTGGGGTGGTGTTGATTTTGCAGCTTGATTACATTTATAAGCAATTCGTTTATGGGTTTATGTTTAGTGTTTACTTTAATGATAGGGAATGCTTTAGAGTGTGTGGTACTCTGAGAGATGATTTTTTTTTTTGTCAGGAATTTTTTAGAGGATGAGTTGGTTTTCTCTTTTTGGATTTGATTGGTTTGATGTGGGAATAGCTGAGCCCAACATTTTAAGACAAGGCTTGGTTGTTCTTGTTGTATTGGTATGGTGTGGGAAGGAGGCCTAGGAAAGCTTAGCACATTGCTAGTTTGCATTTTAAGGAAGGGTTTGTGACTTTCTGCGTTATGGTAAATGGACTTTCTTTTTGTACAAGCAATGGGTGAAAAGCATTTCCGTTGATGTAGTAGTCATTGATTGTTAGAAATTACGATGTGTTGTTTGTAATCTTGCAAATTAAACTCCCAAACTGCATTTGTAAATGTTATTCATGTATCATGTTGTGGACAAAATAGCAAATCATAAGACAAGGTAATTTAGGTAAATATACACCAGAATTCTTCAGAAAGTATATATATACACACACACAAATTCCTCATTTCTAATTTTTAAGAGATAATATACACATAGGGAGATAGAGTATAGCTTATCAAAAAAGGGGGGGTGGTTGAGATACTGATAGAGTGTATGTGTGTGAAGGAGGAGAGGGGGGTGGGGGGAGGTCATCCATAGTAGTCAGCTGAAATGTTGAGTATGCTCCTTATCTATCAGCTGCTAGTTTGAGGATTTGACCATTCTTAAGTTCCAACATGACACATTTTCACATTTGGATTTGGTAGGCACTTTCTTCAAGCATATAAATATTTTGAATGAAATTGCTATTCCTGTTATTTTATCAAGGTTTGTGAAATGTTTTTATCTGACTCTGATTTTAGGCAAGGATACTCCTGGAGCCTGGATATGTTGCTGCCTACAACAACCTACAACCATATGAACAAAATGCTGTAAATCAGGAAAATGCCTTTCAGCCTCCTGAGGATTTTCCTGAAACAGACAATTTATGCCAAGAAGCTTATGAAATTCAAGAGCAGGGCACTATAAGTAAAGAAGAATATTTTAGACAGTTAGATGAGTTCAAAGCTAAAAATATAGATGAAACTGATGAGGAAACGGATGTTCATGATGGAGATACATCTTGTCTTGCAACATGCACAACAAGTGACATAGAGGATGATCCTTTCAAGAATTCATATTCATACAAGGCTGAGGGTGGTGGAGATGATGGACAAGGTTGTCTTACATCCTGTGTTGGAACTCGTTGGTTCAGAGCCCCTGAACTACTCTTTGGATCCACTGACTATGGTTTAGAGATTGATCTGTGGTCATTGGGTTGCATATTTGCTGAGCTTTTTACTCTGGAGCCCATTTTTCCTGGAACTGCAGATATTGATCAACTCAGCAGGATTTTTAGTGTTTTGGGAAACTTAACTGAGGAAGTCTGGCCAGGTTGTTCTAAACTTCCTGATTATAAAACAATTTCATTTAATAAGGTAGAAAATCCAATTGGTTTAGAAGCCTGCCTGCCCAACTGCTCCCCTGATGAAATATCTTTGGTAAAAAAACTTGTCTGTTATGACCCAGCTAGCAGAGCTACAGCAATGGAACTGCTCCATGACAAGTATTTCAGTGAAGAGCCTCTTCCGGTTCCAATGTCTGAGTTATGGGTTCCTTTGACCAGAAGTGGGCAAGATGAGAATTCTCCTAGGGGGTGGTCTGGCCATGATGGAATGGGTTCGGATTCCGATTTTGAGGACTTTGAGAATTATACCAGGACTGATACTGGATTTTCCATACGGTTCCCTTGAGCTTAAAGGGCATTAAGGCACTCTGATTTGTTAAATTATTTGTTGCAATTTTGTGTGATTAGATATTGGAAAGTTCATCTTACCTTTCTTCTCAAAAAAAGAAAAAAGAAAGAGAGGATATTGGGAGTTCATGCCAAGAGCCTCGTAGCTTAATTGCAACTTCTTAATGGTTTCAATAGAGACATCTAGAGATCAAATCTCTCCACCCAACCATTGAATTATAAAATAAATATATTGTAAGTACATAATTTAATTTAGTATTGAAAGATATCTAGAAATATATTGGACCAACCTAATGTTTATATGAAAGTAGTACTCGCCAACTACCATCACTCCATAAAAATAAAAACCCATAAAATCTGGAAACTCTCTTTCTTGTTAATTTGTGAGGAGTGTGGTTTTAGCACCACCACCACCACCAACCTCTGGCACCCCCACTATAAAGATATCGTCAATGCCATTAAGGCCATTAGCGGCCATACTTGATGCCTTTGCTAGCACAACCACACCGATTTGAAGCACTACCGCCAACCTACAACGCCACTACAACCACAAGACATCACTATCGTTATCTCTCTTTAAGCTCAACCACCAAACAACAAGAACAATTTTAGCTAGCAAAAATCCACTAAAAAAAAATCAAAGAGCAATTACATTTCCGTATAGTTGCAAAGAGAACGTAAGATGCGAGTTTTTTTTTTTGACATACTTATAATATACGCATATAATATGCTTTTTTTTTTTTTTTTTTTTTTTTGGGGTCAAAAAGGGCTACTTATATATTAGAAGCAACAATTTTATTACAAAAAGTGTTAGCTTTATCACAAGCTAACAGATGCTCCACCACAGACGGTGGTTCCACAAACACTACAAAAGATAAATTACAGCTAGCCCCTACTCTAGCTAAAGCATCTACGCAACGATTTGCTTCTCGGTAGGTGTGCTCAACCCGTTTGTTAGGGATGGCTCTCAGGAGGGTCCTGTAGTCAGTCAAAAGAGGCTCCATTAGCATATTGGCAGAATCATTATTCATTAGCTGAACAACACTCTTAGCATCCAATTCAACAACAAGGCTATTAAGATTGAGGTCCTTAGCAAGAATGAGTCCATCTCGTAAGGCCCACAACTCTGCCATAAAGCTATTAGTGCAGCCAAGACTTCTAGAGAAGCCTGCAACCCAATCTCCATTGTGATCCCTGATCAGCCCACCTCCTCCAGCCTTTCCAGGAAATCCTAATGCCAAACCATCAGTATTGAGTTTAGCCAATCCCACTGGTGGTTTTCTCCAAGCCACAAGTATAATGGACTTAGATATAGCAATCTTAGATCTCATTCCTATAGCAAAAAATTCAGCAGCACTCTGTTTGCATTTCTCAATAGCCTTAGTAGCCGAAGTACCAGTCCTAAACAAACAATCATTACATTGCAGCCAAATGTGCCAAATTCCCAAAGGAAAGACAATACTCCACGGGATTCCCATACAATTAGATACAAGTTTTGTACAGCAGTTAACTTCCAACCATTCCTTAATGGGTTTATTGAATGATTCCCTTAGCAAATGAGGAAAATTTAGCTTCAGCCAAAAATCTTGGGCAAATTCACAAGTACGCAGCAAATGATCAAGTGATTCAGTCTCTTTGAGGCATAAAGGGCAAGTTGTATTGAGGTTTAAACCTCTTGAACCTAGTACTTCACCTAGGGGTGTGCTCGGTTCGGTTTCGGTCGGTTTGTATAGGTATGGCCAACCGAAACCGAATATTTCGGTTTGTGAAATTCTCAACCGAAACCGACCGAAATGGCTGGAAAACCATCGGTTTCGGTGTATATCGGTTTCAGTCGGTTTCGGTCGGTTATTGGTTTTCCAAAGAGAGGGATATTGAGATTTTCAAAACCCTAAATTTAATCACATATAAAAAACAAAATAACAGAGCAACAGAGAAAGAGCTGATGAACAAATCAGAACGACAGAGAAAGAAAAATTTCCAACAATATTTGTTCAACAATTTACAGTATTACATACAGAATCCAACAAAAAATTGAAAATATTTTTAATTAGCAAAAGGGTCCAGACAGAACTTTACCGTTGTTGCACCATAGCAGGATCCTACCACCATGCTTGAGCCTACCACCATGTCTCTGTAGTGATTTTTCAATCTGAATTGAAGAACGAACAGAGACATGTGACTTAGAGAGAAGAGAAAGGCATGGCCATGGCCCATGGGACTCAGAGAGCGAAAAGAAAAGAAAAGAATGAGGCGGCTGGACTGAGAAGGGCAGAGACCAGAGAGAAAACTGGGGAAGGACCGAAGGGTAGAGAGAAAAAAATTGAAGGATCGAAGGGAACAAGCTGAAGAAGAAAGAATTGAGAGAAAAAAAATGGGGAAAGGGGCGGCTGAAGAAATAATTGAGAGAAGAAAGAATGGAGAGGGGCGGCTGAAGAAAGCAAAAGGGAAAAATAAATAAGGGTATTTTAGTATTTATGCTAGTACTAGGGTTTTAAAAAATTAAAGAGCAAAAAATACCCACACGTCCAGCGCGAAGGCTTGAACTTGGGATCATGTAGCTGAATCATAAAGAGCATACCATTAAGGCAACTGATCAGTTGTGCATTAACATTACATAAATATATATATTCGGTCGGTTCGGTTTGGTTTCGGGTGAAAAAATCCAGCACCGAAACCGAAACCGAAAATTTCGGTTTTTAAAAAATGAAACCGAAACCGAACTGAACCGAAACCGAACCGAAAATTTGGCAACGGTTCGGTCGGTTTCAGTCGGTTTGTTCGGTTTGTCGGTTTTTTGCACACCCCTAAGTCTTCACCAATGGGAAGGCTATTATGCATGCACAGCCACAGGCAAAACTGAACCCGAGGTGGTGCAGTAGTCTTCCAGACCCAAGACATATCTATGGTATCCAGGTTCAAGGGGTTTAACCATTTTTGGAGAAGGCCCAAATGAGAGAGTCTTCAGCATTGGTGTCACATGAGAAAGGAATTGCTATAAATTTCTCTAAAATTTGATCAGGTAGCACAAAAGAATTGTTTTGCAAATTCCAGCCAATGCCATTGTCAAAACATTGATGCAACATTACTTTGTCTTCATCCCTTGCAAGTGGTCCTTCAATAAGGCTTCGGAGTGTGCCATTAGGGAGCCAAAAGTCCAGCCAAAGGTTGACATGTAGACCATTTTTCACTGACCATCTTAATCCTTTGACATAGACAGGTCCACCTATTTTGCAAGCTGTCCAAATTCTTGAGCAAGGGAGGTTTCTGCCCTCCTCAGACAACCTCTTAGGAGTGAGATATTTCTTTACCAGCATCTTTGCCCAAGGGGCTTCACTTTCATTAGCTAGTCTCCAGCATAATTTAGCCAAAATGGCTTGATTCCTGTATTATACGCATTTTTACTATGGTCGGTAGTGGTGCTAAGATATGTAACGATTTTTATTTTTATTATTTTAGGTAAGTGAAATAAGAAAAGGTATAAAATAGGTTAATTAAATTAGTAGACTTCATGGCCAATTTTGATTTGTGGTACATAAAGTGATATAGTGAAAGTGGTATAAAATATTTGGATTCACATTAACGTATATGTAACAAATTTTTGCCTTTTAGATTATAGGGTAAATTGCAAAGTACATCATAAAATTTAGGGTTGTTTAAATTTTACATCAAATTTGAAAAATTAGATTTTACACCCTGAAATTTCTCTCTATTAGCAAAAGTAGCTTCCATTAGTGACTCGCTTACATGGCCATCAAATGACATGATGGCAACCAAGACACACTCTACTTGAGGTTTACTCCAAAATTATTTTGTCTACCTGTGGTTTAAAAAATGTCACTTTACCCACCTGATGTTCACTTTGTTTGTCTCTCATAACCCACCTCTGTTAAAACTGAGGGTGTTGATGCTCATTTTGGGAAGCCTAGTAGAAAGAAGAAAACCAACAACATGGGCAGAAAAAAGAGTTAGTAAGTGGATAGGAAAACTATTAAACCCAAGAGACAGGAATAATGAATCACAGACCCATGAAATAAACAAATGGGCCTTGAAGAAGCAAATGGGCTTAAAGGAGCTCAGAAAGGAAGAAGTAGCAAACCTATAGGCAGTATATGATGTAGAAGAGAATGGGCCACAGCAGGCCCGGAGTAATGAAAGTAAAGAAAGTAAGGGGTTGATGGAAAGTCCATGAGCCCTAAGGATGAAGAATAAAGTAATTGGGCCAGGGAAGCCCTAAGGAGTTAGTTAAAGCCCAAGGGAACACAAGACTAGAAAGGGCCGAGGATGCCCAAGGAAAGTAAAATGGGCCAAGGATGCCCAAAAGGAAAATGGGACACAAGAGCCCGCAAGCAATGTAACCAAAAAAGCCCAAATGACTATACTGAGTCATTGAGAAAAGAATAAGCAACAAGCCCAAAAAGGCCTAGCAGGCTTAGGTCAAATAACACCACAACAGAAATAGCAAAGTGATATGATAGGAAATGATGGCAAGGCTATGGAAAGAGTAAAAGGGTGTTGAAGGAAGGAAAGCCCACAATTAGGCAAAGCCTAGCCCCCAAAGGAAGTAAGGCATAAAGAATGGGAGATCAAAAAACAATCCACGCCATAAGAAACCAAAATGACCGTCATAATGTGCAGACAAGCCTCCAGATCACGGCAAACGCATGAATGACAGGCAAGCTTTGAACACACATAAAAGAGAAGCACGCGCAAGGCCCAAACATCACCAGCCTGTACCCAGCCAATACAAGACGTGGTGAGGTCATGGGTCAAAGGTAAGAGGGCATGGTCTAGCAGTGGGCAGAGGAGAAAACCTATTCTGGGTATCTTGTTCAGGCTCTTTTGGGAGAAATGTCCTGCTGAGATGACATGCCACCCAAAAGAAGTAAGGATGAGTTAGAGCTACTAGGTGCATGCCATGAGAGAGAGAGAGAGAGAGAGAGAGAGAGCACCCACACTGTAACAAGTAGGAGGGTCACGACAGAAAAATAAACAAAATAGCCTTCTTTGTCTGATAAGGGGAAGTGGCATAGCCAGCACAAGTAAGTGGTGATGGTTGAACGACTGACAAACCAGTAATGGTCGACAAGGACACCCATATCAGACAAAGGTAGTTAAGGGCTAAAATAGTAAAAACCAGTCACGGTAAGCACTATAAAAAGGGGCCTTTGTCGTGCACAAGGGGATCACAATCATGGTAATAGTAATCTCTAAGAGAAAATCATAAGACAGAAGAAGCACTAAGAAAGGAAGGGGGGAAAAACAAAGGAAAAAGAGATAACTTAGAATGGCAAGCATGCACCAATAGGTTGATCTCCTCTCTTCATCTAAAGCTCTGCTCTCTACCAAAGAAAAAGGATCCTCATTGAACATAAACCATTTAGGCCCATTCCTTAAAAGCGATTAATTTCTTTTCCTGGGGAGATTATTCGCATTGAGGAAGTGGTTTTCCTTCTAGGTTTCAAGCT
The DNA here is from genome assembly GCF_002906115.3 of Quercus suber. Taxonomy (NCBI): domain Eukaryota; kingdom Viridiplantae; phylum Streptophyta; class Magnoliopsida; order Fagales; family Fagaceae; genus Quercus; species Quercus suber. The sequence continues at coordinate 650,780 of NW_027069765.1, read as the reverse complement.
CTGTAGCCTTACTTGGCAGGGCAAACTGATTTTTTCCTTCCTTGATTCAAGAAGCCCATTATTATTATTTCCCCATTTATTTATGTTACTTTGGTGTACGGGGGTGCTTCTTGCTGCCTCCTTTTATTTATTTCATCTAATATTTCTTGTGTTATCTTTATTATATCTGTCTGCCATAGCTTTCCCCTAGCATCTCTGCCTGCCATGGGTATGTGATCAAAACCTGTCAAAAGGGGTATAGTTTGTGCACAAGCCGGACCAAAGTGAGTTGCAGTTAGATCGGTCTCAACTCCTTTACTTAAAACACTTGACCTAGTACCGCAAGAGGCAGCCCAGCCCAACATTGTAAAAAAGGCCCACTACATTAAATTGGTGACTTCACTGGGGAGTTAAGTCACAGATAAGGATAGAAGTCCTCGCAAATAAATGCCTCTAAAATCCAGGACGACGCGAAACATGAGCGCTATGCCCTCACAAGCAGAGTTCAGACCAACAACGCCTCACCAATATCAGCCTAACTAGACGGAAGGTGCTGACAGAATAGGGGCTGAACCCCAACCACAACCAAGAATCCCTATTGACAATGCCAACATCTTCATTGAGGTGTTGCAATCCCTGCAGCACTCACAACAACAAATGATGGAAGAAATCCGTCAGATGAAAACAGACAAAACAAAGGAGAAAGGAAGCCAGCATGACCCTGAGCATGCAATAGACAAAGAGGAGACACTAGCAGGAGGTGTCTCATAGAATGCGAAACAATGTTTCATCACTATGGCCGAAGTAGCGACCCTCCTAGAGCAGGAGAGGGCTATAGCACCTAAGGAAAGATTTTATGCACGAAGACCTTCGTACCCACTAAGGGTACTCAGCAAACCATACCCTGAGAGGTATGAGCCGCGAGCCTTTGCATAGTATGATGGCAGGAAAGGAAGTGTTGTTAAGCATGTGAGCAAGTTTAATGATACTCTTGGCCCTTACACCACAGACGAAAACTTATGTCTTCAAGAGTTTTCCAAATTACTATGTGACCGAGCATACACTTGGTACATCGGCCTAAAGCTAGGATCAATCCTAACTTGGGATGACATGGTGGACATATTATGCACTAAATACTTCCACGAGGAAGAAACAGTAACGCTTGCAACCCTACAAGCAACCAAGCAAAGAAGTGATGAGGATTTAATGGAATATATCAAAATGTTCAAGGACATAGCACTTGACTGCTATGATCATTGTGAAGAAAGAACATTGGTGGAAATGTGTATGACAAACATGATCAGGGAGTACAGGGCAGTCCTGGAAAACTTAGAAATCTCCCAGTTTGCACAGTTGTTGCAAAAGGCTAGGAAGACTGCCTAGTCGGTGAAACCAAGTTCTGACAAGAGGAACGCTCTACTGGCTATGGTAGTATCCACTAGCAAACGGAGAAGGAAGACTGATGGAAGGGAGTATGATACTCCCCCACCAATACCATGTACCCTAAAGGAGTTAGATGTACTCCTAGACAAGTGGATAGTATACTGAGTCCTTAAGCCTAATTAAGTTTCTAGAGAGCCCACAGAAGAGGAGCGAAGGGACCCACGCTTCTGTCGTTTACACAACTACGTGCAACATCCTACTGCAGAATATTGGGCGCTTCGCAGACTGGTGCACTGTAGGATTAAAGAAGAGACTTTAGAACTATCGCAGTAGGAAGTTCAAAGAAACCCATTCCCAAACTACAAAAAGGAAGGGTGTAGTAGTGGTAGTAATTTGCACAAATCTAGGGGAGGACAAAGAGGAGAATCCAGCCTTGCCTACCACAGTAATTACCACCTTACAGAAGAGCTCTAAATTCAAAATTTTTTTTGACCAATTGGGGCTTACGGCGAAGGAGTGAAAGATAGCCACAGAGGCCCTGGTGAGCATTGCCTCCGGGGGCAAGAATAGAATGTTTATCAGCAAAAGTCATGGATGACAAAGCCCTCTTACAGGAGTCAAGTGAAATCACTTTTAGCAATAAGGATATGGAGGTGAGGCACCCGGACCACAGGAGGCCCATCTACTTAGCAGCATCTATAAATCAAATACCCATCAAGAGAGCCTTGGTGGATACAGGTGCTTCTATAAATCTCATTCTATTGAGCACTCTACAAGCGGCAGGAATTTCAGAAAGAAAGATTCAGGGTTGCCCAATGGAAGTGATAGGGTTCGGAGGAAGGGGCGAATACACTACAGGCCACATTCAGCTGTGGTTAAAGGTGGGCCCCATAGCTTCCTTAGCTCGGTTCCATGTAGTAAAGACAGAGGTCTCATATCATGTGCTATTCGGAAGGCCATGGTTGCACAAACATCGACTAGTCCCATCCACCTACCACCAGTGTGTGAAGGGAAGGACGAATGGCAGAATGATACGCATAGCAGCAAATCCCTCGCCATTTAAGCAGGTGGAGGCTCTAATGGGCTCCATCTAGGGAAAGCTTAGTATCAAAACCATGAGGCACCTTCGTACCTAAGTAGGAAGACATCCAAAGTGATCCGGAACCTGATCTAAGGGAGTTGCTAGCATGAAAAAAGAAAAGGAAGGAAGCGTCCGCCGCGAATCAGATGACACACCGTAATGTGTCAGGGTCTGAAGCCCTAATGGCAGGATTGTTCACAAATTATGAAGGCATGCAAGGCCCACGAGTGGAATACAAGCGAGCCCCAACCAAGAGTGGCAGTACAGGAGTTTGGCGTGTTGCGTAACTCAAGAAAGTTTGGAGGAAGGTAATGAAGAGAAAGATAAGGAAGTTGTGGCATAAAAGGATGTACAAGTTATGGCAGAAAAAGAGTTGGAGAAAGTTGACCTAGGGTCTAGCTCACAAGAACCAAGGCCTATCTCAATTAGTGCGAGTCTGACGGAAAAGGAAAAATCAAAATTGATACTGTTGTTGAAAGAGTTCAAAGACGTTTTCGTATGGGATTACAGTGAAATGCTAGGGTTAGATCCCGGGCTAGTAGCGCATACGTTGAATGTGGACCTAGAGGCTAAGCCAGTGGCCAAGCTTTCCAGGATATTCCACACTGAGATAGAATGGCAAATAGTCAAGGAAGTACAGAAATTGTTGGCTGCAGGATTCATCAAGCTTGTTCAACACCCGCGCTGGCAATCTAACATAGTACTAGTAAAGAAGAAAATCAGGTAGATAAGATGTTGTTTAGACTTCAGAAATCTCAACAAAGTCTGTCCGAAGGATGAGTTCCCATTACCAAACTGGATTTACTAATAGATTCTGCGGTAGGAAGTGCCATGTTTTCATTCATAGACGGGTTCAGTGAGTACAATCAGATCAGAATGGCACCAAGGGATGCAAAGAAAATTGCTTTCAAAACACCCATGGGCAACTTCTACTACACTGTGATGCCTTTTGGGTTAAAAAATGCAGGTCCAACTTATCAACAAGCAATGATGGCCATATTTCATTACATGATGTATCAAGAACTAGAGGACTATATGAATGACATAGTGGTAAAATCAAGGAGGAGAGAGGAACACTTCCACGTGTTAAGAAAGGTATTCGAGAGGTGTAGAGCTTTCAAACTAAGAATGAACCCTCTCAAATGCTCATTTGGAGTGTCCTTTGAAAAATTCTTGGGCTTCCTAGTTCACAACAGGGGAATAGATGTGGACCCGGCCAAAGTCATGGCCATAGCAACTATGAGACCTCCAGCCATAGTAAAGGAGTTGAAGAGCTTCTTAGGGAAGGTATCAAATATCCGAAGATTCATCCCTAGGTTAGCATCAATTACTTCTGCTTTCACCAAATTACTCAGGAAAGGGCAAAGCTTTGAATGGGGAGAAGCGCAGTAGACGGCCTTCAAAAGGCTACAGCAGATCATGATGAACCTCTCTACTATGTAAGCCCCAATTCACAAAAAACCATTGCTAATCTACTTGGCCACCAACTCGTATGTCATTGGTGCATTAATCACCCAAAAGGATGGAGGTGGCATTGAGCAACTAGTGTACAACATCAGCTGTGCCTTAAAAGATGCAGAAACTCGTTACCCAAGGGCAGAAAGGGCATGCCTGGCTATTGTGTATGCTTTGCAGAGGCTACACCATTATTTCTTGGCTTACGAAGTATGGCTGATGACCATGTCTCATGTTGTCAAAACTTTGATGCGGCAACCAATCCTCTCTGGTAGAATATCCTAGTGGTTGTTACAATTGTCACAATACGACTTGAAAACAAGAACGCCCAAGGCAGTAAAAAGCCAAGCTATAGTAGACTTGTTGGCGCAGTTTCCAAGAGAGGAAGAATTCCCGCTGGATGATGAAATTCCAGGGGAAGTAGCCATGGTGGAAGAAGTCAGAGAACAATGGGTAATGAAGTTTGATGGGTCTTCTACCGCCCAATCAAGGGGAGTGGGAGTAGTTTTATACCTTGAAGAAGATGAGGCAATGGCGCTATCGTTCAAACTAGAATTCCCCTGTTCAAACAACATGGCAGAATACGAAGTCCATCTAATTGGGCTAGCCACGGCTCTCGAAATGGGAGTCAAGCATTTAAGAGTAATGGGTGATTCGAACCTAGTAGTCTGCCAGACCAAGGGGAGCTTCTCCTTAAAGGAACTGAGCCTAGCCCCGTACAAAGCAATAGGCCCAAAAGATGGAGGAAAAGGTTTCAACCTTCGAGATAGAACATGCTCCAAGGAACGAAAACCGGTTTGCAGATGCATTCGCCGCACTAGGCTCATAAATAATTTTTGAAGGGGATAACACCAGGATAGAAGTTAGCAAGAGGAGGGAGTCTATTATTGAGACCTTGAAGGAAAGGTTCCAGGAAGAACAGTGTGAAGGAGATTGGCGGATTCTTATAAGGGAGGCCCTGGTGAAGGAAGAAGACGCCGCAGAACTAAAGGTGCTAAAGGACTATGCCCTGGTAAAAGGAGAATTATATCGCAGGATGCCAGGAGGGGTCTTGTGCAGGTGCGTAGGACAAGAAGAGGCCCAAAGAAAGTTAAAAGAAGTGCACGACAAGACATGCGGATCTTGTAAAGAGGTCAATCTTAACCGTATGCTTCAAAGGGCAGGCTTCTATTGGCCAAGTATGGGTAAAGACCCAAACCAAGTCCAAACCCAATGTGAGACTTGCCAGTTTGTGGCAGATAGAGTAGAAAGTTACGCTGTATTCGCCAGCGAGGACTGGAAAAGTCCATTTGTGCAGTACTTGACGGAGGGTATCCTACCACAAAGGCACACGAAAAGATGTAAGCTTAAGAGGTTGGCAACACGCTACTTTTTGCATAACAAAGTCCTTTTCAAGAAAGTGTATGATGGGGACCCCTTAAGATGTTTGGGTCCCGAGGAAGCAAAAGGAACGATAAAGGCGGTGCACTCAAGACAGTGTGGGGAACACCAGGGGAAGAAGAAGCTATACGTATGTCTACTACAAATTGGCTATTACTGGCCCACCATGAAGAAAGACACAGCGAAATTTGTAAAACAATGTCATGGTTGTCAAGTATAAGCCAACCTGATTCACACCCATCCGTAGAACTTACATAACATGGTCACCCCATGACCCTTTCACACTTGGGGGCTTGATTTAGTGGGACCAATTAACCCACCATCGTATGGATACATATGGATCATAGTTGCTACAGAATACTTCACAAAGTGGGCAAAGGTAGTGCCACTCCGTAGAGCCACAGAATGAGCAGTAGCAAACTTCATCAAGGAGACTGTAATTGTGAGGTTTGGGGTACCCCACAAGATTATCAGCGACAATGGCACCCTTTGTCAACAGCGAAGTAAGGAAGATGCTGGAATTCTACCAAGTCAAGCACCATCGTTTATCACTCTATTATCCTCAGGGAAATGGGCAAACAGAGGTGACAAACAAGACCCTCATAAAGATCATCAGTAAAATGAGCCAAGAGTATAAAGGAGGATGGGCAACGCACCTGCTGGACGCTCTTTGGGCTTATAGAAGTTCACCAAAGTCAACCACAGGGTTTTCACCCTTTTCCTTGGTCTACAGGACAGAGGTAATGAGCCCGGCAGAAGTAATGACTCCGACAGAAGTAATGACTCCATCAATGAAAGTTATGCAAATGCAGGAGAAGGAAAAAGAAAGGGAAGTATTTGCAGAAAAAAGGTATGAAGACCTAAAAGGGCTTGATGAAAAGAGGGAAGAGGCCCAAGAACACAACCATAAATATAGACAAAGGATGACTAAAGTCTATGGCAGGATGACTAAAGAGAGAGTGTTCGCAATAGGGCAACTCATGTTAAAAGTAGCGAACTACGTCAGGCGAGGGATGGCAGGACCATCTAAGTTTGCACCAAAATGGGAAGGACCCCTTGTGATAAGGGAGGCGCATCCAAGTGGGTATTACCATTTGACCCAAATAGATGGCAAAGACCTAATGGACCCCATCAATGGAAAGTGGTTGAAACGTTATTATGCTTAAAGAGAAGAAGTTACGTAGTTATCCCTTTTGTTTAATAAATTTTATGTTTCATTTTCTTCCTTCAAGTGACTATGTCACAAGACAAGATTGTAACGTGCTTTTATGAGTATGTAATAAAAAAGTGCAAAGTATTATGAAAGCATTCTATGTCATAGCAATAGCAAAAGCAGTAACAAAATGTAGCATCATAATTACAAACCCAATCTGTGGCAAACTTGCCAAATAAGTGCTATAGGAAACATAAAGTGTACTAGATGGGGTAATAAGAGAAGGAAAACAACAAAAAAGGGGGGACTACATCATCATCAACGAATCCCGGAAATAAGGGTCTGATCTTCAAAACAACCGGATCCACCAATACTAGAAAGAAGGCACTCATGATGGCCCTCCAAGTCTGCTACCTCCTTCCTTAGAGCCTCAATACATGTATCAATGGCATCAATAGCAGGCTGAACCCTCCTCAGGCAATCTCATGAAGATGGTCTAAAATGAACTCCACAGCAAAACCCACGCTAACAAGCTCCTGAATCGCAGCCCTCCACTGTAGGATCCTCTCGGTAGAGACAGTGTCAACAAAGTTATGCTCAATATCGTTCATCACACTCCCCAGCATCTTCAAGAAATTCTCTCTAGCAGAACGGCCAAGGCGGAATCCTTGTATGAAGTTACCACAGCTACTGTAGACCGCCACCAAATGAGAAGCACAATCCTCGAGGACCCTGAAACTGTGGAAGTCTACATAGGGAGGACCAGAACCCCAAAAATCTACAGGATCGAGGTCATTAACTTTAGGCTGATCAAAGCATGTAAAGAAGGTCGCGGCCTCACTCACAAGGTCCGGAATGGTGGTAGAACTGCTGCCCACCTCAAACTGAGAAGGGGCAGTGGGAATTGGACCTACCAGGAAAACACGAAGCATGGTGTGAGAAATCACAAGTTAAAGAGAATGAGCTCGCAATGAATAAATGAAGAAGGAGGGGAGGGAAAGAGACACACCAAGACCCACAGGAGTAGGGGCTATAGGGATAGCAGGAATGGGTGATGTGGGAATGGCAGAAACAGGTACAAAAGGTACTGCAGAAACTGGCACTGTAGGAACGATAGTAACGAGTGCTATGGATGTGGCAGGAGGAGCGGCTGTTGGCATCCTTATGTTTGCTGCAACTCCTGGCCCCTCAAAGGTCTCTGCAAATAGGGAAATAGACATACAAATAAAAGAAGACTGCAGCAAAGGGGGTGACACAAATACATACGTATAAGGAGAAGATAACAAAAAAGAGGGAAGAGTGAACTTAGCAAAAAAAAGGGGGGGGGGGGGAAAGAGGCACGTACCCATGAATTCTGTCTCGGGGTTAACACTCTCCTCTTCATTAGAATCAGAAATCCTTTTCTTTATGGTAGGCTCGTCGCCAAGATCCTCAAGACCGTCCTCAAACCCCTCAGAGGACAAGTCTGCATCAGGCCCATGTGTAGCAGATCTAGGAATGGAAGATGGGGTAACCATCAAAGAGGAACCATCATTCACAGCCTGAGATAGAGCTACAAAGGGGTCACTGGTGGAGATAACAAGGGGTGTGGCAAGAGAAGCAACCTCGGTCTGAGCATCAGCAGGAGAAATGACTTCGTCTTAGGGAGTAAGTGTCTCGGCAGGAATGGGAGTGGCCTCACTAACCCTCTCAGTATAAGTACCCTCATCTATGGGTACCAGCTCAGTGGAGGGGATAGGAGCCTCAGCAAGAAATCCATGTGCAGCAAAAGGAGGGGCAAGTGTTGCAAATACTACATCAGCCCCATCGAAGAAACCTTCCATAGGCGTGCCCATGGAGGCAAAAAGCTCCTCGGCCGTGGGGTGGTATATAGAGATAGGCTCGGGCTCATCCTGGAAAACAAAAAAAAACAAAAACAAAAAAATGGAATAAAGGAATCCATAACTAGTGATGATGCTGAAAGAAGGATGAAACAACCAATGCCATATGGCAGAGGAAATATGGGCCGAAGAGAAGAAAAAGAAGGAGACATACCTTAAACTCGAGCTCATTGAGTAATATGGGACGGGTGGCAGATACATCCTCCTTATGCTTAGACTGCAAAGGGAAAGGAAGAAAAAGACAAAGATGGAGAAATGAGTTAACAGGTATATGAGGGTTAACCGTAGGAAAACCCTATATATAAAGAGAAGGGAGAGGCAAGGTTAGAGATAACATAGTCTCCGCTCAGTGGTAGTGGACAAACGAGGAGAGGTCTTTCTCTTACTACCTCGGGTCCTACTGGAAGGAGGAGCATAGGTAGGCAGTCACGGAGTAGTGAATTTGGACTTGCTGGCAGTAGGGCACACACTAGAACGGGTGCAGGTAGAAGCAAAAGAAGGGCTCTCCAAAGCTATATTGCCTATGTGAGGAAGGCCACTCTCAAAAGGTACAATGCCTAAATAAGCTTCAGAAGAATCACCACATTTTTTGGCGGATTTAGGCTTGGAAAAACCTTTCTTACCTGGCACAGAAATGTTCGTCACTTTCACTTTCTTCTCCCAACCCAGAGGATAATCACCGGCATGCCAATACCACCATATATTCTCCTCATCCCACTCAAAGATGGCAGACCGACTCTGCTTCCTGGCATATGCTAACACAAACTTGGAGGGCAGGAGCAACTGAGGATTAGCCAAAATGACCGCACTGAGCCCATCAGGAGGAATAAGGGAAAAACCATGACTACCCATCAATTCCTACTCAAACGAAGTCATCACAACCTACCAGTATCCGTGCATGGTAGGAGTACAAATGCCCTCTCTCAGTAAGCCTGGAATGGTAACTGCAATAAAACGTTGGCTCCAGAATTCGAAAGCAGTATGCCGCAGGAATGGTCGAACGGAAGTAGGAGACTCCATAAGAAAAGAAAGATCATCGGGAATGTCCTGATCTAGCCCAAACTGTCTTCTTACCCGGTTAGCAAAATAATGCACAAACCTAATGCCTTTGTCGACCAGATAAGGTAACCACCCAGCATTGGTGGCCACCAAGTAAGTAATCCCTATCTCCTCGAAATCGGTCAAGAGGTAATGTCAACAAATAGACCCATAACAGAGTCTGCACATGTGTAACCCATACCTAAGTTCCTGTAAGCTCTCCAAGAAAACCTAACTCCTTTATCAAAGAATTCAACAACAAAATGATCAATTGGCTTTAAACTAGCCCAACGAAAAGCCAATGGGAAGTAAAACTCAAATCTACCACAGAAATCAGTAATGACTCTCGGACACAACTGATATTTCTCCTTAGCAAAACAGACGGGCCTACACTTCGCCAAGTGCCTGGCATAACACTCATATAACAAGTGCTACAGAATAGTACTGTGAACGAAAGTAGTGACTATGTGACAAGAGCTTGACTGATTCTCATCACTCCATTTGATGTTTAACTGAACATACAAATGCCCCAAAAACATGGGAGCCAATGGCAGGCTTGCCGCTGCAGATATCTTGATAGCTAATTGAAAATATAAAGGCTTCACAGCCAAAGATAAACTTACAAAGCCAGAACGTGATAAAGGCTACATGATGAGCAGTAACGAAGATCTTAGCAGTGGAACTAACCCAAAATGACAACTTTGCATTGCCACTCATCCTTTTCTTCAACTAGGCCTCCACGGCCTTTTCCTTTGGAGAAAACTCTAAAACGCCAAAATCAGCATCACCAAGGATGGGCAAGAGCAACTGATTCGCTACATCTTCCAAAGTCACGGAGATCTCACCTTTGGAGAGAATGAAAGTATGAGTGGTGGTACACCACTGGCGGACCAAATGGCAAAGGTTGAAGAGGTCCCTATAGTTAGATAAACAGGGGGATGAAACAATAGCCTTCAATACACTAGCTCACTGTAGCAACCCCATGAAACCCATATCAGATAACTCCTTATCCACCCATTCCCTCCAACCCAAAGCAGTGCCCAATCCAAATTCAAAGTGAATGGGCACCAGGAGTGAAGTGCCTCGGCGGATGACGAGATCGGGGATCAAGGAAGCCAACGAAGCCCAAGAAATGTATGTATTGTGACAGCAAAGAGTTAGCCACACACGGCCTGGTGACGGCAGCGTGTAATCACCGGGAACCTTTAGGAAATGGGGATGGGTATTGTACCAAGGATCAATAAGAGGAGTGCACTCACTATCCGGGGCACGCTACGCTTCTTCCTCATCGAAATGGTCCAATTCAGAGTACATGGCCCCCTCACCTACATCACATGCGGTAGGAGGATCGAAGACAATCTCTTTTCCCTTATAGCAGGAAGAGCTTTGGCCTTTCTTCAGCGTCATGGTATAGGAGTTTGATCGGAGTAAACGAATAGGAGTGTTTTAAAAGAAGGAAGCGGTGAAGAAAGGGAAACGGAGAGAGTGTTTATGTTGGAAAGGGAGAAGATGTTTGTGTTTGGATTACGAAAGGATTTTCTCTTAAATACCAACTTCATTAATACTGGCACGAAAGGAGGCGTCGGCCATCAAAAGAGGGATGAAATTAATGAAACGGCGACTGTGTTTCAGAATAACTGCTAAACTGGGAAATTCAAAGAGACAACACCGTTCATAGCATAAAAAAAAAAAAGCATACAAGTTAAGGTCCACTGTTCGAAAAAGCTCGCAAAGGAAAAGAAGAAGAAAAGACAGAAAGGGTAGAGAAGTCTTTCATTCACATATGAATCACAGGAACGCTTTATATGTTTAGGGGGCTAAATGTTGATGCTCATTTTGGGAAGCCCAGTAGAAAGAAGAAGCCCAGCAACATGGGCAGAAAAGAATTAGTATGTGGATAGGAAAACTATTAAGCTCAAGTGGCTGGAATAATGGATCATAGGCCCATGAAATAAACAAATGGGTCTTGAGGAAGCAAACGGGTTTAAAGGAGTCCAGAAAGAGAGAAGTAGCAAACCCATAGGTAATATATGATATAGAAAAGTGAGAATGGGCCACAGTAGGCCCAAAGTAATGAAAGTAAAGAAAGTAATGGGTTGATGGAAAGTCAATGAGCCCCAAGGATGAAGGATAAAGTAATTGGGACAGGGAAGCCCAAAGAAAGTAAAGTGGGTCAAGGATGCCCAAAAGAAAAATGGGACATAGGAGCCAGCAAGCAATGTAACAAGAAAAGCCCAAATGACTATACTGAGTCATTGAGAGAAGAATAAACAACAAGCCCAAAGAGGCCTAGTAGGCTTGGGTCAAATAACACCACAGCAAGAATAGCAGAGTGGTATGGCAAGAGATGATGGCAAGGCTACGGAAAGAGTAAAAGGGTAGGCTGAAGGAAGGAAAGCCCACAATCCGGCAAAGCCTAGCCCCCAAAGGAAGTAAGGCATAGAGAATGGGAGATCAGAAAACAGCCTACGCCATAAGAAGCCACAATGACCGGCATAATGTGCAGACAAGCCTCTAGATCACGGCAAACGCATAAATAGCAGGCAAGCTTTAAACACACATAGAAGAGAAGCACGCGCAAGGCCCAGACATCACCAGTCTGTACCCAGCCGATACAGGACGTGGTGAGGTAACGTATCAGAGGTAAGAGGGCATGGTCTGGTGGTGGGGAGAGGAGAAAACCTATTTTGGGGCTTCTCTCTTTTGGGGAAAATGTCCTACTGGGATGACATGTCGCTCAAAAGAAGTAAGGATAAGTTGAATCCACTAGATGCATGCCATGAGGGATAGAGAGAGAGAGAGAGAGAGAGAGAGCATCCACACTATAACGGGTAGGAGAGTCACGGCGGACAAACAAACAACTAGCCTTCTTTGTCTAATAAAGGGAAGTGGCACGGCCAGTACAGGTAAGTGGTGATGGCTAAATGACTAATGAACCAGTAGTGGTTGGCAAGGACACCCATATCAGACAAAGGTAGTTAAAGGCTAAAATAGTAAAAACCAGTCACGGCAAGCACTATAAAAAGGGGCCCTTGCCTTGCACAAGGGGGATCATGATCACGGTAATAGTAATCTCTAGGAGAAAATCATAAGACAGAAGAAGTACTAAGAAAGGAAGAGGGAAAAACAAAGGAAAAATAGAGAACTTAGAATGGCTGGCATACACCAATAGGTAGATCTCCTCTCTCCCTCTAAAGCCCTACTCTCTCCCAAAGAAAAAGGATCCTCATTGAACATAAACCATTTAGGCCCATTCCCTTAAAGCAATTAATTTCTTTTCCTAAGGAGATTATTCGCATTGAGGAAGTGGTTTCCCTTCTCGATTTCAAGCTCCTTAGCCTTACTTGGCGTGGCAGACTGATCTTTTCCTTCCTTGATTCAAGAAGCCCATTATTATTATTTCCCCATTTATTTCTGTTACTTTTGTGTACAGGGGTGCTTCTTGCCACTTCCTTTTATTTATTCTATCTAGTATTTCTTGTGTTATCTTTATTATATCTGTCTGTCATAACTTCCTCGTAGCAGCTCTGCCTGCCATGGGTATGTGATCAAAACTTGTCAAAAGGGGCATAATTTGTGTACAAGCTGAACCAAAGTGAGTTGCAGTTGAATCGGTTTCAACTCTCTTACTCAAAACACTTGGCCTAGTACTGTAGGAGGCAGATGTCTCTCTCCTCCTAAAACAAAACAAAACATACAAAAACAAGGAAAACAAGATTAAAAAAATGTCATTTGTAAAAATGGTAGAAACTTGCTAAAGAACTTCAAGAACACAAAAATTACAAATATAACTTGGAAAAAAAATCTCTCTGCTATTTCTCAGCCCTAGATCTCTCCCTCTCTCTTTCTTCGCTCAAACCCCCAATTTGGCCTTGGTTGTGGATTTTTGCAGGTTAGTGGAACAGAACAAGTGACTTAACCCGAAGCAAAAACCACAGTCAAAGCCCCAAGTCTTTGCTTTAACAATTTGAACATAGATTTAACAAAAACCCACTATCAAAATCACTACTATTTATAACCAAAACACAAATTTCTTCGTGACTTACAAAAGAATTGCAGGGAAATAAGCCGGTGAAGTCTCCTTGTCCCTAGAAAGCCAAGATCTAGATGATTTTTGGATGGGAAAAGGTTTCAACAAAGAAATGAATAACATTCAAAACTGCTCCAAAAAGAAAAAATTACAATTTGTTCACAAAGCTCGGTCTCCCGAAAACAATGCAATCTCTTAATTTTCGTTATTACACCCACTTCATATTTCAGTTAACTCATCAAACTTATATAATAATCAAAGAAATTCTCAAATCCCAATCTTCCCAATATGATATAAATATCCTCATCAAAATTCCTCAAATAGAAAATTACCCATATCTTCCCCTAGAAATAAACATAGGTGCGTGTTTATTCCTAAATTTTCACTATACTTTTTCTCTTGTTTTGTTCTTCTATACTACTGTTTAAGAAGCTTCTTCTGTTTTGAGTCTTCATTTTTTTGTTCAAAAATTCTCTTATATCCCTATGTTTAAGTAGACTCAAAATTAAATGACAATTTGGTAAAAATTCGACTCTAACTCCCACTAAAATATTGCCTAAAAAATAGAGTCACTCTCTTATTCATTTTCNCTTCCTCCGTGTTGAACAGCCCATATAACATCTCTTCATTCCACTGCCTACTGCTTGGGTCGATAAGGATGTCCACTTTAGAGTTCTCAAATTCTGTCTATGGAAAAGATACTGCATGTGGAGGGTGCTTCCTTGGCAACCAATGATCTTGCCAAATACTAATTTTTTTCCCATCACCGACTCTCGGCCTAGCCCCCTTTTTAATAACATCCCTCCCTATAAGTATACTCCTCCAAGCATAAGAACTCATTCTTGAATCCTTGGCCTCCATAATAGTTGTATTTGGAAAAAACCGAGCCTTGAACACTTTGTAGAATAGGGAATTGTGATTGTGTAAAAGCCACCACGCTTGCTTTGCTAGTAATGAATCATTGAATTTTGCTAAATCTCTAAAGCCCATGCCACCCACTCCTTTGGCCTTGATCAAGTAATCCCACTTAACCCAATGGATCTTCCTCCGGTCTCCTCTTTGACCCCACTAGAATTTTTTAATCATGGCCTCAATCTCATTACATAGGCCCATTGGGATTTTGAAGCATCCCATGGTGTATGTGGGAATAGCTTGGATGACTGATTTTATCAATACCTCCCTTCCAGCTTGTGAAAGTAACTTCCCTTCCCATCCTTGAATTTTTCGCCACACCCACTCCTTAATGTAGTTGAAGCTTTCTTTTTTCCTTTTCCCTACAAAGGATGGTAGGCCCAAGTATTTCTCATATTGCATAATTTCTGGTACACCCCATGCTTCTTTAACTTGGTCCTTTAGAGCACCATCAGTCGCTTTGTTGAAGAAAAGTGCTATCTTGCTCCTATTTACTTTTTGACCGGAAGCAACTTCATAGGTATTCAAGATATCCAATACTTTGCCACATTCCTCCGTTGTTGCCCTGCAAAAAAGGAGATTATCATCTGCAAAAAGCAAATGTGTTAGTTTTGGGCTTCTTCTACAAAGGGAGAAACCATGGATATCCCCATTCCCTTCTGCTTTTTTTATCAAACAATTCAACCCTTCAATGCAAAGCAGAAAAAGAAAAGGGGAAATAAGGTCGCCTTGCCTAATTCCCCTTGTAGGATGAATCATTCCACAAGGTTCTCCATTCACCAACACTGAATAAGTAACAACTTTTACACACAACATAATCAGATTTATCCATCCTTCATTGAAACCCATCCTCCTCATAATGCCTTCCAAAAAAGGTCATTCCACCCTATCGTATGCCTTACTCATGTCAAGTTTAACTGCCATATAACCATGTGAGCCAGATTTATATCTTTGCAAACAATGTAAAGTCTCAAATGCCACCATTATATTGTCAGAGATAAGTCTATCTTTAGTAAAGGCAGATTGGTGTTCTGTGATGATAGAAGGTAAAACTTTTTTTAAACGGTTGGCTAAAACTTTTGAGAAAATTTTATACAACACGTTACACAAGCTAATAGGGCGAAAATGGTGGGCAAATTCAGGGGATTTAAATTTGGGGATTAGTGTGATAAAAGTATGGTTGAGAGATTGGGGCAATATACCTGAGTTTAGCCACATAAGGATGGAGGAGGTAACATCATGTCTAACTATTCTCCAAAAGTGTTGGTAGAATAATGGTGGCATTCCGTCCAGACCAGGGGCTTTAAGGGAAGCCATTTGTTGCAAGGCCACTTCTACTTCATGTACTTCAAATTTTTGGCCTAATTGGGCATTCATCTCATCAGTAATCACCCTAGGTACACACTCCCACACCTGTGAAGAATCCATATGACCCGTAGAAGTGAAAAGTGATTGGTAGTAACTTACAAGAACTTCTGTAATGTCTTCCGAGTTGGTTTTCCATGAACCCTCTTCATCTCTCATACCTTCTATCAAAATTTTCCTGTATCTTTTCGTAGCACAACTATGAAAGTATCTCGAATTTTTATCCCCTTACCTTGCCCATAAAATCCTTGAGCTCTGTGCCCACATTGTAGCCTCCTTATCACACCACTCTTCAATTTCTTTTTTTAATTCTCTAACCCTAGTATTGTCACCCCCTAGAATGGCCTCCTCCTCGACCTTTGGTAGAAGTTTTTTCAAATTTTCCAGCTCCCTTCTCACATTTCCAAACACATTCTTATCCCACCAACTCAAATCCCTACCACATTTTTCAACTCTACTTACAATCCCTCTCATAGGCTCAATTTCACACCTACTCCACACAGCTTCAACAATCTCCGAACAACCAGGATTCGACAACCACATTTCTTCAAACCGAAACACTTTCTTCCTTTTAGGAGGATCCAGTCCCGAAAACACAATGAGGATCGGGTTGTGATCCGAAGAATCACACCTTGAGCAAGGTTATGTTCAGAGTGATAATTGTACGGAAAAACGGGAGGAAAAAAAAAAAGATAATTGATTTCTAATATACAATTACCTCTTGATTTAGGGCAAGCAAGAGATAACTTTTTCAATTTAGCACACAACAATTTTTTAAAAAAATTTCATAAAACTTCAGTTATCAGGATTTTATTAATTTTTATTTGTACCTATCATTAATATCACTTATTTATTTATTATTTATAAATTGTCACGTATACAGTTATAAAATAATTTGTGAAAATTGTTAGACTTTTTTTTTTTTTGAGAAAGTTTCAACTTATGGCGCTCCGTTCTTGATGATAACTCTTTATCATCATACCAAAATACCAATTGGTATTTAGTATAAGCGGGAATTGAACCCTAAATTTTTTATTCAACTATCAAAAGTTTTATCAATATAATGAGCTAAATGGAACCTACTAAAAATGGTTAGACTTATTGCTACGTGAAATAGTTCTAGAATTGGCATTTTGTGGTAGCTAGGTATGGTCGTGTGGACGAATCATTAGCATAACGTGACTTCTATGCCTTTTGTTACTTTCTAAATTTGATGATATTCTTTCATTGCATTACATGGCACGAAACTTGCATGAAAACCATCATCTTCATGCTTTGGGTTTGGTCTCTCTCTCTCTCTCTCTCAAATCTCAATGGCAAAGCTTTATCAAATGTGAAACGTTGAAAGCAACTTGGCCCGATGTGACTGTGTGATGGTAATTGATCGAAAGGACATGTATGTGTATATGATGAGATCCCTAAGGAAAGAAAGTGGTTCTCCTAACTAAATAAATCACCGTCCAAACAGTTTGAAACTTTTGGGTCTACTTCACGTTGACAGTAATGCACATGTTAAGGTAGGTGTTCCTTCTTAACCAAAATAATTTTGACTTGCACGTTAATTCTACCTACCAGCCTGGTCCTCCATTTTATGCATAAAATCATGATTGCACTTGTGCATTAGACTTATGTATCGTACCTTATCGAAGATAAAGCTTGAAAGCCTTAAGCCTTAAGCACTTTAAAAGTAGGCAAAGTTTATTTATTATAACACCTTTAAAATATATATATATATATATATAATAACACATTTCATGCAAAGTTTATTTATTATAACACCTTTAAAATATATATATATATATATATAATAACACATTTCATTAAACCAAAAAGTATTGTATTGTATAATTTGTCACGTCCACCTCTAAGAGTTAGAGGTAGCTTGTGAGTAGAATTTGTTTTATGTTTTTGTGTAGAATCTCATTCTCTCTCTCTCTTATGTGTGCGTGTTTGTTTCTAAAAATAGAAGAATAGAAAAAGAAAAAGTTGTATTAACATCATTTTGTAAAGCTCTTGGGAGAAAACTTGGGCTTTCCTCAACCCATACACCAACAGTTGCAATCATTGGGGTAAATAGACCAATTTCCCTCTTTGACACAATGTTGGGTACCCTTCGCATTTCATATTATAGAAATCTCTAGGAAGAAAAAGTATTTTGTATTAAATGATATCATGTCATTTATATCAAAACCTAATAAATGAGAGATATATGTATAAAAATAATTACCCATTAATATATATGTCTTTCATTTGTTAGTGGAGTAGTTATTTTTTGCTGACATATTTTGCACTTATTAGATTTCGATACCGCTAACATGATATCATTTGATACCAAATACAACTTTTATTTTTCTGCTGTCACCATTCTATTCTCTGTAAATGCTGTAGATTTATTTGGAGTGATTCATATTCCTACAAATACTTCTTGGCATATTCTGGTATGATATTGTGGTCTAATAGAAGTCCCCCATGTATGAAGTGATTTATTTGACTCCAGATATGCCATGTTGCCTTACATCAGCTCATTTATCACACGCAAAAAGTTAGTGTCCCTTGACAAACTTCCAGATGTCGGTACAATTAACGGTATGTTAGAATATAAGTGCCCTCCAGTTTTACTTACATGCGTGAGGGAAAAACAGAGAACCTAAGGTGATGATTGGTTCTTAAAAAATGGTGTATTCACTTTCATTTTCACTTTTCTATATTCATTTTGAAGAATTTGATTATAAAAAAAATGGCTCATTTTCACATTTGAGCCTATTTGGAAATCAGTTTTGAATGTATAATTTCAGTTCAGTTTGGCTATTGTTCTCTATTTTAGGAGAAAAGCACATTTTTTCTTTACTTACCCAAGTCACTACAGTTATTGTGTAGGTCAGACTTGAAAGGACTTAACAGTTCGTGGATTCTAGTCATTTTCAAGAAATTAACGAGAATGCCACTCTACTCGTTTTCACTTAAAATGAAAAATGCTGAAAATGTGTATTCAGATCCAAATTTTAAGATACTAAAAATGAAAACTAAGTAAAAATATATTAGTTTTTTCAGTGGTGAGTCTCACAAAAAACTAAAAATGAATACATAAAACACTTACTTTTTTCTCAAATAAAACACCCTCTAAGGAATTACTATAACATAATTGAACTCAAATTCAAGAAAGACGAAAAGTAATTCTCTTTTTTTAAAAAGAAAAAGAAAAAATGTGTTTGTTCAATTGAGCTAGACAATTCAGGAAATCATGGGCCTCTCTACAACTAGCCCATCATCCACCATGGACAAGAGCAGAAGCTAATCACCAATCGGTAATCCCAGTCTGAGCCCAACCAAAGTCCAAACATCCTACTGAGCCCAAGCCCCATGGCCCAAACTTTTTGCTTGGATCAGGGGCCAGATAACCAAGCCCTGCCTGCTGAGCCAACCAATGTTGCATAGGATTTTTGATTGTCTATGAGTTTCTTGAAAATTTTGCTTTTTCTTTCATCCATTTGTGAAATCTATTACCTGGGAAATTTTTTTTTTTCTTGAAATTTGAAGATACCTATGATCTATAAGCTAAAAATTAAAAATTTCAAACATGAATAACTAAATGTAACTAAATGAATTTCAGTAAACAATAAAAGAAATGCGCCAACAAATGAGAGAACATGTCCTTACACTGCACAATTTTAATAAGAGTTTGAAAAATATACCATATAGACACTAATTCAGAATCCCCCAATTAGACTAAGCTGACTACCCTTGACTTTACTAGCAGCAGGCCTTTTGTAATAAAATTTGGGTGTGGGTACAGTAATAGGATTTGAGGATGATTAGGGTTTTGAATTTTTTTATAACCCGGCCATTTTTTTTTAAAGACAGTACAGGCAGGGACGGACCCAAAGGGCCCGAGTGGGTATAGTAATAAGATTTGAGTAACTCATGTTGAGGCCTGCTATGCGATTTGGGAGTAGCTGATGTGATGATAAAAGTGATTTAGGATTTTAGAATATGACTAAAACGATATAGTTTAGGATTGGTGTTTTGTATTTTAGCTTGGGAAAAACTGTACTGTTTGGATGGTGCTAGGTAAGCTTTTATTTTAATAGCAAAAACTAATCGTGGAGGTGAATTGTTAATAGAACCAAACTTCAGGGTATAAAATCAAAGTTTTGAAACTTTGAGGTGTAAAGTCCAACAACCCAAACTTCAAGGGTGTAATTTGCTATTTACCCTAAATCTTATATCAAAATGAAACTAGACATTCCTTTAAAATCATTTATGATTGATTCTATATTAAATTTAGTAGCACTCTCTTTTTCAAAGTACAAAATGAAGAGCCTGTAAAAAATTCACATTCCGTAATAAAAAAATTCTTTATAAAATTTTGTTTGTGAATTTTTAGAGATTGAGATATTGGCATTATAGGTTGCAATATTGCGTAGCATTGACTTTTGAAATATTTGCATTTTTTTTTTTCTTGAAGCTAAATTGCAGTTAACTTTCACCTAATCTACAAATAAAATAAAATAAAATATATTGCATAGCATTGACTTTTGAAATATTTGCATTTTTTTCTTGAAGCTAAATTGTAGTTAATTGTCACATAATCTACAAAATTAAAAAAAAAAATTATTATTTCAGTATATGTTCAATATTGATCTGACTAAAAAAATAATAGGTTTTGATAAAAAAAAAAAAAAAAAAAAAAAAAAAAAAAAAAAAAAAAACTAAATGAATTCTTTAGGTGCAGTCAAATAGCAAAAAGCAAAATGTTAATCAACTCAACACACTATCATGCACCACATAACTATACACACAACTTCACAGCCAATGATACACATGCCAGTTAGGGACTTTTGATTTGTAAAGTTGGGTTTGTTAGGGGCCACGGACCAAAGAATGGGCCAACATGGCCATTTTATTTTTAGATTATTTGGGCTAATTTTAGTTTCTGCGGGGACTAGTTTTAATTCTTGAAGGGGATCAAGTACTATATTTCTTAGGTTTAAATTTTAAAAATAAATCTACCATTTAATTTTCAACTCCAATGAGCATGTATCACCGATTCATCATTGGATATTTTGTTGATGACCCTGTTGGAATTATACTTAAAAAGTAATAACTCAAGAGAAAAAATATAATACATCTATCAATTAACAATTATATCATGTGCATATGCAATAAAAATCAACAATAAGATGTGAGAAATTTACATACTAGATTATGTTATTCAAGGACCTCACAAGCAATCAGGATGCTCTCCCCAGCTGGTCAGGATTAACAAGAGCTTTATTTTCTCTTTTACACCCCCTTGCAAGTGTGGCCTTGACAATATTTATAATATTCAGAAAGGACATGACCAGCTATAAAATCCTTCCTATCTTAATAACACTTCATGTAACAGAAATGTTACATTTGTTAATAAACAACTTTATTAATTAGATTCATTAATGAAGAAGTTCATTAATGTGTTATTACTTTTGTAACTCCATGCTAATACATGGATACATCTATCGTTCATATCCAGAACTACTATAATGACAACACCTTTAATAGGAGTTCAAGTTACTGGTATTGACACGATAAATTTATTAAAGCCAACACTCAACGTGCATGAATCTCATTATGGAAGGACTTCCGAGATTATTATGCACTGACCATCGAAAGACTAGCCCTTATTGTCTTCCATAGTCTGAGCAATTTTAACTTGCACCTCATTTCCATCATGGTCCAACAATGTACCTATCAAAATAGGCTACATCATGATAGATATGGTCAAGTCAAGGACTACAATGAATGAATTCATAATCTTAGTCTACTAAATCAAGTAGACCTATTTCAATATATCAATATCTTACATCATAAAAATATTGCATAATTTCATAAGAGACTGAATATTTATTTGTTAATAATAAAGGCATTATATATATATATATATATATATATATATATTATGTTGGGCACATTATTCTAACAGACCCCACAGAAATTTTATTAACATTTGATTGCTATCATCACACTACAACAACAACAAAAAAAAGTTATAACAGTTGTATTTGTGCTATTACTCATTTTATTTGCAAGCACTAAACGCTTTTGTGTGCAGTTTTTGAGGCAATAGCACTAGCCTTCACCACGATACGTGCTGACAAGAGTAGTGAGTTAATTCAGCATCCGTTTTGAACCTTGGTCTAAAACTAAAAGTGAAGCCAATCCAAGCACCAATACATGGCAATGCCAAAGAAAAAGACCTCTAGACTACATATATATAGTTATGGGGTTGATGGATTTTCTTTACTATGGCTTCCATAATAATGAACCAAGATTTGGCTTCTACTCCAAGAATTAGGTTTCACTCAGATTTCCCACCTCAGTACTAGCATGATATATCAAGGAGAACAAAATGTCATGAATTTATCAGGAAATTGGGAAGGGAAGCCATCTCATAATAGTCATGGCGCACAAGCAAACACGATAAACTAACAAGACTGCTAATCCCAGATATTCAGTTCACAACATTTACATTCTGCCCAGAAATTCAGCTTCAAACTCAAACCTACCCCATTATGTTCTTTAATAAATGAAAAAGCAATCCAACAAAGTTGATAAAGGAAAAAGGGAACCCCAAAAAATAAATAAATAAATTAAGATGAGGCTCAACTATTCAATCTTGATAAAGCTTTTGATATTACAATACCTATCTGTTCTTTGCCTTTCAAAGGATTTTGATTTCTTCTATTTCGTTCTACAGGTGAGTTTGGTGTTTGATATAATTTTCATAAACGTTTTTCTCCTCTAAATTAATATGGGGGTTTACAAAACTTAAAAACTTTCTTTTATTGTTTCAAACATCATATGTGAATGTATGCAGTGGCCAGGAGCATACTGTGACTCAGCACAGTAGTTGCTATCCTGAGACAGGAAAGCCTGCGACTGATTTCACCATTCATGGACTTTGGCCTGAATACAAGGATGGCTTATATCCTTCAAACTGTGATCCTAACAGTGTTTTCGAGAAATCTCGGGTACTTATAATTTTTAGTACTATGATCTTATAAATTATTAGTGGAAGTTGAATTGAGCTTATCATATATAATAACATGCATTTGAAGATTAGGGACATAGTTTCTAGGGTTATTTTATATCTGTTTTAACAAATGCCATGCATGCATCTATAAGTGAAAAAATACAGATCTATGCCTCGATCAATTGCCCAAGAACTTGCTAATAATATTTTCCATTCATTGGAAAAAGAGAAAGTAAATGCTTTCAAACATCTCAAATTATTCTCTATATCATGGCCACTCAAAAAACAAAAAGTTTGTCTTCTCTTTTTTGCAAATTGAATACAAGATTAGACCTCCCATATGGAAATTAATTACACATTTTATATGGCCACTCTAAATTAAATCATGTAAAAAAGCAGTGTGTAAAATGTGAAACCCCTGCCCTTAGGATATATTTATATATATATATGAACAAGGACATGTTCATGCACTCCAATTTTCTTATCCACTTCAAAGACCAAATGTAAAGCACACTATTATCAACAGCTTTGTCATTTAGTGATATTATGTAATTATCTTTACAAGGAGAACTTAGGTTTGAATCCCACATCAGAATTGTTAAAACCATTTTCAAGTCTTCTCTTCCTCATTTTTGTAATTATCAAATTCTATGAAAAAGGAGAATTCTAATTATTGTCATGCACTTCAGCCTCTTTTGAGTTTGGTATTTCACAAGCTAGGACATTTTGCCCAAGTTAATTATAAGTCTGTCTGCTCAGTTTATATAATACATATTTTGCCTTAAATTTTCTTATGCATGTGATTCATGTATATATGATGGTTTCTGTAGCTCTCAGACCTCATGACCAATCTGCAAAAGGATTGGCCATCACTTAGCTGCCCAAGTAGCAATGGCTTTAGGTTCTGGTCACATGAATGGGAAAAACATGGGACATGCTCAGAATCTCAAGTTGACCATACTTTGAAGCAGCTCTCAATCTAAAGAAAAAAGTAAACCTGCTACAAATACTCAGGGTTGCAATAATTGAACCAGATGATGGATTTTACAGCTTAGGCAACATTGTAAGAGCAATAATAAAGGGCATTGGGTACACTCCTAGGATAGAGTGCAATAAAGATTCACATGGTAACAGCCAACTTTACCAAATCTACTTCTGTGTGGACAGTTCTGGGTCAGAAATCATTGAGTGTCCAGTGCCTCCAAAACGAAGATGTGCTTCAAAAGTCCAGTTTCCTAAGTTCTAAAGATTGTGGCTGAGGACTAGCTAGAGGAATATATCTCTTATCATTATTTACTAGTAATAATTTGTTTATGTTTACTCTTGGAACAAATTACTGTAATTTGTCACCTACTCTATAATAAAGTTGTAAGGGCAAGTTTTGATTCCTAAGCCCAAACAATAGAAGGACTCAGGCCCATAAAGCCCAACACAATGAATTTTTAGAGGGTGGGCTGAAAAACTAGGCTTCTATGGATTGGACAACGCTCACAACAGACCAAAGATGATGATGAAGCAAGGAAAAACAGAGGAAAACAAGTCTTTTGCAAAGAAATTTCCCCTCGGCAAAGTCCGAGGAGAGTAATTCTTGAATATATCACTCTAAGGCTTGAATACAATTTCAGTCCTTTATGCTACAGTGTTCTTTCTACCGGTTTTCTGATCCCCCTCTCCTTGGAGGATCTTTTACATTATATAGACCCTTTTAGATAATCTTGGCCTTACATTTGTTGATAATGCAAGCCACCGCTCGAGTGTTAATCATCTCATCAGGCACCTTCCCAAAGCTTCTGTGAGATGCGGCAACCAAGGCAGCTCTGTTCAGGAGGGGGTCTTCTCTACATAAATGCGGTCAGGAAGTTTGGTGGGATGCATTAAATGGGGTGGCAACTACCATCCCCCCAGTTACGTTAGGGCTAACCCCCTCTCCTAAGTTATTTCTCTACAGTAGGACCTCCTCTAGTAACGAGCCATTGACGTGGCCCCTCCATTCGAGGGTGGGATCTCCTCGGACTTGCCCTAGCCTTCTCGGCCTCTGGTACGACACATGGCAATGCTACCTTATCGAATTGCTGCACCCCACAAAAGTGATGGCAAGCTTATTCATAATTCTAATTTGAGCAATAAGTCATATCTTCTCTGTATTGGTCTATAAAATTTTAATTATTTTTTTAAAGATATGATAAAATTCTTCTTTTTATTCTAAATTAATCAATAAAGTATATTACTACTAATTAGAATAAATAGGCATGATATTTTAATTTTCTAATTAGTAGTAATATAGTTTATTGATTAATTTAGAATAAAAAAGAAGAATTTTATCACCTTTGGCTGCTAATGGATATGGATTTGTGCGTATTAATCCTAAATAAATCCTAAATAAGGAGATTGGGTTTCGGTAACCCAAAAAAGGCTCCAATAGTTTCAAACAAACACCTGAGTAAGGTGTATGTCATATTCAAAGAATTCCAACTAGGAATCTATGCCACTCCTAGAACTAGAAGACATTATCAATTTATTGAAATCCCCTTTGGACTTAATATAGCTACTCAAGTCTTCAATAAAAAATAAAAAATAAAAATTGTCATTCTTCTTCTTAACAAGGAAAATCTATCATCAATTTATGAACTCTATTATCTAGGAAATAAGGATTTGACTTTTTCCTGAAGTTTAATTCTTTGAAGATACATATGGTCTATATCTTTACTTTAATGTTCAGTTAAATAAGTTAAAAGATGTTTATAAAAAAATAAAAATAAAAATCAGTTAAAAGTCATTGTTTTGGAACTTGTAGATTATTCCAATCAATTTAATTTAGGACTGATCTGTATATCAAAAGATGCTACTTTGAGACCACCAGTTGAAGCTATCTACATTATTTGCTTCTTTTTGTCTGAATAATTTTTCTCTCGTTGGACAAAATTCTGGAAGGTTTTGTGTGAGAGTCTTCCGAAGTAGAAGAGATGGGTCAAACAATCTTAACTGGGATCCTTTTGGGCTTTGTAATAGCTTGACATGGGCTTGTTAAAGAATCCATTGTGTTCTTTGCATAGTACATAGAGTTCCAAAGGTTCATGTGTATATTACATGTACTTTTGGGCTTTGTAATAGCTAGGCATGGGCTTGTTAGAGAATCAATTTACACTCCTAGTATATGAGTTTCACGAGTCTAAAATCTAGTTCTTGACAAAGAGAATAAACGCATTAATATTATTGCCATGGACTGGTGATGGAGGTGAAACGAAACAGCTAAATATAGCTTAATAAAAAAAATATTTCTCAAAAAAAAAAAAGAAAAAAAAGGAAAAAGAAAGTCACCATCCAACATATTTTTTTGGATAATTTAAGACCAATTACAATTTGCAGTCTCCAATTTTTCTTCCTACCCTTCGAACAAAACTTTAAGACCATTTATTCAACAAAGAGTAGTTAAAACTAAAAGTACAAAAATTTGTGATGGAAAAGAAAAAAGGAAGAAGAAGAAAGAAAACATGAGAGCTTATGTGGTTTGGCCTTAGAGCATCCACATCAGTGGAGCTATAAATTTAGTTATTTAGCTCCACCAAAAGTTACTTTATCTATTTTACCTACACACATGCTGCAGCAGTGGATCTATTTTAGCTTTCAATACAATAAAATAATATAAATATCACAATAAAATAATACATCCACTACAATAAAATAATATATCCCACTACCCAAAAAACATCCACAGTACCAACCACAACCACCTCTACCACCAGCCACAGCCACAACCACAACCACCACCACCACCACCACCACTAGTCCACTTGTCCCTTTTTTTTTTTTTTTTTTTTTTAACCACCAACCCAAATCTCCAAACTTTTTCCTCAACCCAGACCAAACAAAATAACCAATCACAAACAAAATAAAAAATCACCAATCATAGAGCTGGGCTTTGGTGAGGAGGATAGTGTCGGCGTGGGTTTGATTGGCGGAAGAGAAGTGGGTCTGAGGTGGATCGGCGGAATGGGTCTAACACATGCGACGGCGGAAGAGGCAGCGTTGTCGAGGAATCCAGAATTCCCTGGCTCTTGATCGTCGAGGAAGAGATCCTTTTGAACTCTAAACGCACTGTTCGCGCACATGATCGCGAAGCCAAGCATCAACACCGAGATGAGGAACGATCTGACGATGGTGAGGAAAATGATGACGATAGTTAAGAGTGAGAGACCGATCTCTCAATCGGAGAACGTGCGGCCGAGAATGATGAGAGGCTAATTGTAAAGTCTAGGCAGCGAGGAGAGAGAGAGATAGGCTGAGAGGGGAGAGAGAAAGTGAGAGACGATTTTGAGAGAGTTTAAGGGAATATTATTTTAATCGGGGCTGGGAGTAAAATAATATTTTTTTTGTTTAGCTCTCATGAACAGTGCACATCTATCTATAGATGTGCATTGTAGTAATGGGGCAAAAAAAAAAAAAAAGATTTAGCTCCATTGCTGGAGCATGCTTTTTGATGTTTGGGGAGCTAAAAAATACCAATATACCAATATAGCACCACTGCTGTGAGTACTCTTATGACCTATATTTACGGGACAAAAGTCTAAAGAGCTATATTTTCTCGTACATTTTTCTTGATAATACATTACAATATATTTACAATAGGATTATAATATTACATACAAAAATTTTTAAAAAAAAAAATTAGAATTTTAATTGCATATTTTTTTTTTCTCAATCCAACAAATTTCTTTAATAATTAATCCTTTAAATTTTATCTTGAAATCAATGTATTGATTTGGTCTTCAGTGACCTTTTTTTTTTTTCTCCTTTTGAGGGGAGGTCTTCTAACAAAAATACACTTAATTTGCTTACCCCAAACAACCCACCATACTTCACAAAGGTACACAAATTTCATTCAAACAAGTGAAATTTTATTTCTTCATTCAAACGAAGGACTCAAAAGAAACATGAGCCTTCTAGTCCTAGTGTTTGATTCACTTTATTTTGTTTGACAAAATCTCTCCAAATAAAATTCCTTTAACAAACATTGACACATGAACTTAGTGTATTACAGTATTATTTTTTTGCTGAGTATGGTTGGGGATTCAAATCTAGGTTCTCCCCATTGAAAAAAAAAAATTATAAAATCTAATAATGTTATTGAGTTAGACTATTAGCTTCTTTACTTTTCCTTTAACAAAGCTTCAAATATAATAAACCCTAATAATTAGAGTCATTGAAAACCCATTCTCCCAAACTCAGTTCTCTTCTCTCCATCCACAAAGAGATTTACCAAAAATTGGACTCTCATTGTGGCATTCACGCTAGACTGAACATGAACTCAATGTTAGGTTGTGGGCTATCAGATTTCAAGGGCATTTTTCAAAAGAATAATCTTTGAATAGAAGAATATTTCATTGCATTGAGCTGTCCATGGTGTGTACGTAGGACTTATCAATCATCAGTCTGGCTATGTTATAAATGTGAAAGCATTTTGAGATGTAATTGATGAAAGAAAAATGTGTTTCTAATTTTCTATAACCCAAAAACATAAAATAAAAAAATAAAAAAATAAAAAGTTTTTGATTCTCAAACCAATCAAAATCCAATCTTTTTTATATTAGGTGTGTGCGCTATGCATGTCTTTATCCTAATCTTTACCAGAGGTCAAGTGTCAATCTTCTTTTCTTTTCCTTTTTTCTTTTTTTGAGAAGATGGTCCAATGTCAATCTTAGTTCTGCCAAATATGAAAGCATAATTGTTGTATTAGGCTTTTATGGGCTTCGGCCTAATTACAGATTTTGGCATTCATGGGCTTTGGCCTAATTACAGGGATGGTTCTTACCCTTCAAATTGTGGTCCTAACAATTCCTTCAATCAGGATAAGATACTTGAAATCTTTTTTTTTTTTTTTTTTCATATATCATTGTCTTTTGGCATCAAAATCATAGCAAATTTTATTCTTAATGTTTTTGTGAATCGTTTTTATTGGATTAGAAGAAACAATGGTTCTGAGATGATCAGTCACAAGTATAACATAGTGTAATTTAGCTATGAAATTCCATCAATTTCTACAAGTCTGGCCATGTAATTAACGGAAACTATTTTAAAATTGGACAGTTTTTGTTTTTTAGAAATGACTGGACTAACCACCGCGTACTCTTGGTGCGATGGTCACTCTACAAGTATAAAGGCTTGTGGGGTGTGGGGGCAAGAGCTGAGGTTCAAGATTATATGAGGGAGCTTCACACACATATACACTTAAATTAGGTTAAAGTATAAATTCTATCTTGTATATAAAAAAAAAAATAATAATAATAATAAAAAGACTAGACTATTAGCTATATACTATTACTATGTATAAACCAACTAAGAATGCCAACCCTTAAGGAGAAAACAGTCCTTTTACTTTTATAAAATTTCCCATTTTAGATTTTTCCCCCATTCTTTTTTAGGTGAATGCATATCTAAAACATCTTTTTTTGTTTGAGAAATGATATGTCCATAACATTTTTACAACAAATTCTAAGTGGCAGGTTATTACGGATTGTTATTATTGAGGCAAAAAAGTAATTTTAGTGTTAGGTTCAAATTTGAACCAATAATAATTAACCACCTATGATTTGTTGTAAAAATGTTGTGGACGTAGCATCTCTCTATTTGTTTCTCATGACAAGAGAAATGACATCCTTTATTTATTATTATAGGTTTAGTTAACAAAAATACAATTATTTTATGGAAGTTTAATACAATTTTCACGAAAACTATAAAAAGTTGTCAAAAAGTTGATTATTTATTTCTTTTTCTATTAAAATTTTCTAAACATATTTTCTAAACTAATGCGGGAATCTGTTGACTTTTCTCAATTATTATTACAGAGTATTATTTGGTAAGAAGGAAAAAATAAAAATAAAAATTATTCAAATTCTATATTTATTACCCAACTACTTGAGCCAAAGCCCATATAAATAATTTCCTTAAATCATGGGCGTGCTTATTGTAAATGCTTAAATGAGTTACCGTAACATGTGTTTCTGTCTGAAAACGCAAAATAAAAGGGTAGAAACTGCATTGGGCTAAAAAACAAAAGGGTAGAAACTGCATAGTTTTTTAATCATGATAATTAGAAGTATCTTGCAAGGACAACTCTTGGGTCGAGTGTTTTCAGTTTTGTGCACTAGACCTGATATGTTGCCGCCGAACCACAAGTCTCTTTATGTCACGGTTCAGTTATGTATATTATATTGGGTCCTATGCAAAGGATGCACTGAACTGAACCCAAACCTTGTTCATCTTAAAAACATTTGGAGTTTAGGCTTAAATTGCTACTACTATTATTATTTTTTATGGGAAGGCTTCAATTAAATTAGTTAAATATTGTTTTAATTTTTTCTAGATTGAACTATGATTCAGTATCGAAGTATCTATATTCTATAACCCTTTGAATTCATTATGTAATAGAGTTTACTTGAGATAAAATCCTAGGATATTATCTGGATGGAAGGGATTAGGTTATTCTACTTTTGGTCTAACTGTTTTAGTTTTTTTTTTTCAATATAATTTTCGTATTTATTTATTATATAGGTTAGAAATCAATGTCATTTTAGTAGTTCTAAAAAATAATTTATACTATTTCGTGTGACTTGTAATTTAACTTGGAGTAGTATTTGTGAGTTCTAGTTAGTTTAGTTGGTAAAGTCTTTTGTTGTCAAATAAAAGATCTAGCTTTCAATCCTTGCCTACATTAAAAACCAATTAATGTCTTAGTTTAATGATAAAAAGTCATCACCAAGATTGAACGTTATAAATTAAAACTTTTTTAAAAAAATAAAAAACTTGGCATGGTATTTTTTTTTATAGAATAAAGCTATGAATTTGCAATAAACTTAGCATCTTGGATAAAATAACCAAAAGAGGACATAGAAGTAGACTCCTCTCTTAAAGAGTCGATGACAATCTCCAAAAACCATTTGGTATAGGGATGGCAATGGGGTGGGGCGGGGCCGAAGGATGGGGTCTTCGTCCTCGCCCCGCATAGTTTTATCTTGCCCCATCCCCACCCCGCCTCACATGATGAGGAAAACTTTTTCACCCCATCCCCGCCCTTTGGGGTTCCACCCCACCTCATAAAACTCTACTTTTTGTTAATTTGCCTTACAACTAGTACAATTTTTTTTAATGAAACTTATTTCATTGATAAAAATATACTTGAAATTACAACTAAATTTATCCCATCAAATCAAATCAATTTTTAGAAAAAGTTAAATAATAT
The DNA here is from genome assembly GCF_002906115.3 of Quercus suber. Lineage (NCBI taxonomy): Eukaryota > Viridiplantae > Streptophyta > Magnoliopsida > Fagales > Fagaceae > Quercus > Quercus suber. The sequence continues at coordinate 619,879 of NW_027069765.1, read as the reverse complement.
ATCCAAGTATTTAACAAGACAATCATAAAAAATAAAAATAAAAATAAAATCTTATAGTATAACACATAATAAAATAAAGGCAGAAAACCACATTATGTAGAATAAAATAAACTAATACTGATATGTTTGTTTAAATAGTAGGGTTTTAGGGTATAAAAAATTTACAATTATAACTCTTAGCAACGCGAGGCAGGGCGAGGACAGGGAGGGGCAGGGCGGGGTGGGTCTAAAAAGTTTAAACCCATCCCCACCCCACCCTGCCCCGTGGTGCAGGATTGAAATCTTGCCCCATCCTTGCCCCACCACTTTTGCGAGACGGGAAAAACCCGCGCGGGGTAAAGTGGGGAGGAGTGGATTAAACGAGGTGGGGAAAAATTTTCATCCCTAATTTGGTACCTTGGTTTAATGATAAAGAGTTATCATCAAGAGTGGACGTCGTAAGCTAAAATTATCTTTAAAAAATTATAAAACTTGACGTGGTATTTTATTTTATTTTTTCTAAGAAGAAAGCTATGAATCTGTAATAAGCTTAGCATCTTGGATCAAATAACCAAAAGAGGACATAGAAGTAGACTCCTCCCTTAGAGAGTTGATGACAATCTCCGAGTCATCCAGACTGCTATCGAGGTAGTGTCAAGACTGCTATCGAGGAGGCAGTAGGTTTCGAGCTTCTATCGATAGGTATCGAGGTAGTATCGAGACTGCTATCGAGAGGCATCGAGATTGCTATCGAGGTACATGCTGAAAATGTGCTGAAAATGCATTTTTCTTAAGCAAACTTTGTGTCTTCAACTTGATCTTCAATTACAGCTTTAAGACACATCAAAATTCAATAAAAGACATATTATTCCGCATGGTTTGACAATACCAAAACACATGATCCTAATGTGGTGTTTGGTACGGGAGAATCTATATTACTCCTATCATCTAGATCCCTAGGAATGTGATTCATTGCAATCTGGATGCCTAGGAATGTAGTTATTCCTATGTTTGGTTTCATTGAGAACCTTTTAAGATTCCTAGGAATGTGAGATGATAATGTTTGGTTTATTCTTAGGAATCTTAAATACATTATTTATTTTTCCTATTCTATCATTAGATTTGAATGTGAACTACCAAGTCCTTCAAAAAAAAAAACTTCCTCTAAATAAATAATGAAAAACAAAATATAAACTATTAATAATTTGTTGAGCAACACATACACAACAGCAAAAGTAAATACCTGGCAATAATGGAGGGTCCTCTTCGAACTTTTTTTTTTTTTTCCACACGTGAAACCTAGATAGAACTTTGTTAAAGAATATATCAACAGAGTTGTCTATCCTGTTTGTGTTATTTTGGCGGAAAAAGATAAAGACAAGAGAAAAGATATTGATGATTTGTTTTATATTTTATTTTAATTGCTTAAATGATAAGGAAAAAGGGTTAAAATTGTCAATTTATAAAAAATACAATTTCCTTTAAACTTGGAAATCTGGATACCCACTTGTTTTAAAGGGAATTCGCATTCCTACTGTGAGGGGTTTAAAGGGGGAATCCAGATTCCCCTAGCATCTAATTTCCTGGCGTAATTTGCAACCAAACAAGGGAATCTTTAAACATTCCTAGGAATCCTAAAACATTACCCCGTACCAAACACCACATAACATAAATTTATATTTTATCTTTAAATTTTTTGGTAGAAAAAAATACATTAATTGATTAATTGCAATATTCTTTAAAAAATAGAAGGAAAGATAAAAGATGAATTGAATGTATGTATTAGATAAACGTAAGTGGTTAGTCGATACGTTGGAAAACTTTATTATGAGGATCATTAATTGTTTCTTTTTCCTATATTTAATAGGGCATTGTAAGAGAGTTGCTCATGATTTGGCAAGTACACTACAAGATGAGGAATACATAGGGCTCCCAAGTTTGGCTTGAGGATTGTCCACCTTTTATTCTATCACTTTTACAATTTGATTTTTATACTCAAATTTCAATAAATTGACTATAGTTTATTACAAAATTTAAAATAAAAATAAAAACTTATTTTGTAATTAATGAGACAATCTCAAAGGAGTTTTTTATTTTCATTTTTATTTTTATTTTTATTTTTTTTAATTTTAGAAGGAATCTAAAAAAAGAGTTTGGAACCCTTAAAATTTAAAAATAATTTGTAAGTGCACAAGATTAGTTAATGTAGTTGATTAATTTATAACATGGATTTTTTTTTTTTTTTACTATTACTTATTAAAGTAATGTTATTTTAAAAGTTTTTTTCTAAATAATTTTTTTTTGGTTTATTTTATTAACTGATCCCATTTTGTGATGTGATGTGGTGTTTACAATTAATATTTAAATCCAAATATTTTGTATCTTCGGTCTGTTTAATAAGAGGATTTAAATAAAATTTTTTGTATTGAAAAATATAAAATGGTGGATTCCACACTTGAATCTATTGTTTAGCTAATGTTTTCTAAATACAATTTTCATAAAATTATTTCTTATTTTCCCTGTTGAAAACAAGATTTTGAAAATGATCAAGAGGATGTTTTCAAGATATATAAAATGATTTTAATGGCATTGTTGTAAATAAAATGAAAATAGTGGACTCCATAGATTTGCCAAAACTCTTCTATATCTTAAATTAAGAAGCTTCTCTTTATCACAAATTTGAAGTTTATCCTTATATAAAAATAAAAAATAAAAAAGGTACATTAGTTTTACTCCCACACTTCAATTTTGAAGCTTATAATTAATTATCCAAAAAAAAAAAAAAGTAATCTACACACTACTTTCTATAATTTTTGTTTTTTTTAAATCTCAAAGTAAAATGGTCTCCCAAACATCATTTTTTTTTTTTTTATAAAAAATATATTTTGAAAATTGTTCTTGTAGGGACTTAATTTGGATTGACCCTGAATATGAATGGGTTTTCAGCCCAATCCAGCCCAAACAATAAATTTATAGAGAGTGGGTTAAAGGTTTAGACGCTGGCCGTCGATCACCATGCATGAACTTTCTTTTATAAAAAATACTAAGAGTTTTTTTACAAATGGGGGGATGCTCCTCGGCCATGGCCGAGGAGACCCTTTTCTTCTCTCTTTTCCCCCCCCCCTTTTTTTACTTTACTTGCTTTTCTTATATAGTTTCCATCTGCCTATCTCCTTATTCCATCTGTTGATCATCCATTTGCCTTTCTTCTGGCCGTCCGTCCCATCAGGGGCCTTATCAGTACTCAAGTGGTTCACTCTGATCAACGTTGCCCTGCCAAGGGGTTATATCCCCATTAATGCGGCCAGAGGGGTTAGGTGAATGCATTAAGTGCGGGCTTGTCCCCTCCCAAAAGTTATCCTTAGAATGCCGAGGACGAACAGGTTCTCGGCGTGGGTTACAAAAGAAGCTTTGTCTGACTTAGCCTTGGCTGGTCAGTCCTCCTCGGCGTTGGCCTTGGGCCTACTATGCGGTGGGCTGTGGTTATCAGGCCCACGGGCCCCACAGTTCTTAAAAGTGAGATCCAAACACATATAATGTAAAAATTATTCTCTAAAAACTAGTTTCACATTCAATTTTTTGAAAATTATTTTCTCACTGTTTTGAAAACAAAAACAAAAGTCCTCCTATACCAAACATGCCCTTATTTATTATATGAAACTCATTCATATGTTAAACAAAGTAGATTTTCAAGATATGTTTAAATTAACATTTTGTTTTTAAAATATGGAATGTCTAGGCTTTAGGAATTATCCTTTTTTTTTAAAGGGAATTTTAGGCATTATCTTAGAATTATCTTAAAATTTTTTGCACTTCATGAAAATCTCCTCGTAAGGATGCCAGTTAATTGAGTATACAAATTGCTATTCATGTATTATTCCCTTTTGATAAGAAAAAGAAGGTGGAAGTAGTTTATTGAACTACTCCATTAATATGCCTAGTTTTTACTTCACAATTCAAATTTAGATATTATGATACAATTGATTTTGATTAAAAAAAAATTAAAAAGTTAATAAAATTATTCCATTATAAAAATTCATTGAAAAGGTACAAAGGAATATTGTATTATTAAAATGTTTCTCAATGAAATTTGTATTTGAATAAATGATAAGAAGTTTAGAAATTCTTTCATAAAATAATGTTGGGATAAGATTCCCTCCCATTAAATCCTTCAATTTCCTCCAATTTTTAGTAAAATGCAAGACACTTGACATTTATTTAATTTTGTGTGATTGATGAAAATTGAACGAAAATTGAATATTAAATAGAAGGGGATCTTATTCTTATTCCAATCTAAATTAGAATAAATTGACTTAATTAATTGGAATCCATAAGAGATGGGGTTAGGGGTTTTGAACCCAACACCTCATGGTTTTCATGATGTTTTTAGAAGTCAGAACTCAGAGCCATTATACCAACTCATTGAAGTTTTAATTATTTAGTTTAGATATATATGAGCTTGTTAATTTCAATATAAATCAACAAATGGATAAGTATAAATTTGACTATTTATTGGTAGGTAGATCATGAGAGCTGCTTGAACTTTAAGAAATACTCAATTAGAGTTTTAAAGATTCACTTGGTCGATAACTACTGATGTAAAACAAAGCCATCACTCATCACAATTGATTTATTATGTAACAATGCAGTCATTGGCATAAAATATATTGATTTATGTTACATTAATATTTACTTTTTAGTTGCTACTTCAAGAGAAGAGCTTATAGTTTAGTAATATTTACTGATTTCCTTATGAAAAGAATTGAAGTTCAATTTTCCATTTTCCAGTTCATGTAACAATTCAATTATTTAAGAAAGAAATTACTTTTTTTAAGGGAAAAACAAAATAAAACTTACTTTTAAGTCCCATGTTATGAAACAAGGAAAAAGAAAGAAAGAAAGAAAGTAAAAGTATTCATTGTAAGAATTATTACTAATATTGTAGGGGAGACTACAAGAGTTGGTCGTGAAGCACATGGTTGATTTGGTATATTTGATATAAGAGATATTTTATATCAGACTAGAAATATTACATGCAATGATAGAAAGTTCAGCCCTAGCTAAGATGAGGACTAAGAAGGGCTCCCAAGTTTGGCTTAAGGATTGTTTCTTTTGATGATAGCTCTTTATCATCAGACCAAGACACCAACCAATTTTTGGTATAGGTAGGAATTGAATCTCAGATCTCTTATTCAACCATCAGAGACTTTACCAATTGAGTTGACTAGAACCCACGATTTAAAATTGAGATTTCCATTTTTAAATCTCAATAAATTGACCATCGTTTATTTAAAATAAAAAACAAAACCTTATTTTGTATCTAATGAGACAATCTTGAAGGAGTTTTTTTTTTTTTTTTTTGGGAGAAGGAATCTCAAAAGAGTTTGCGACACTTCAAATCTAAAAATAATTTGTAAGTGCACAAGATTCGTTGATGTAGTTAATTAATTTATAGCATGGAACTTTTTTACTGATACTTATTAAAGTAATGTTATTTAAAAAAATAATTTTGTTTTTGTCTAGGAAAAAGATTTGTTGTAAACTAAGTTACAGCAATTCTCGCAAAAAAGCACACATGTCAATGCCTCAAATAAACACCTGTCCAGACTTATATATAAATGAAAACTTCCTTGTTAGCATTGAATTTTTCACCAAATGGCTACTTGATATGTATGTATTTTACAAGAGTTACTATAACTTATTTTGCAGCAAATCATTTCCCTTTGGTTTATTTTAGATCCCCTTTTTTGATGTGATGTGGTGTTTAGATCATTAATATATATATATATATATATCTATTTTTTTAATACAAGATAGAATTTCTACTCTAGCCTAATTTAAGTGTATATGTGTGTGAAGCTCCCTCCTGAAGACTTGAACCTCGGCCCTTGCCCCCTACACCCTGCGAGTATTTATACTTGTGGAGTGACCATCGCATTAAAGGTGCGCGGTGGTTAGATCATTAATATTTAAATCCAAACATTTTTGTAGGGACTCAAATTGGATTGGACCTAGAACAGGGATGGGTTTCTAACCCAACAAGCCCAAATAATAAATTTTTAGAGCGTGAGTGCAAGAACTAGTTCTACTTGATAGGAAAGGTCATGGTTACAGTGCAGTAAAAAAAAGGCACTTCAAGATGATAAAAACTCTCCTCGGCTAGGTTTCAGGGGGTATTTTTCTGAGTTCTCTCCTTCTTCTCCTCCTTTTTTCGTTTTTCCAAAAGTCCTCTCCTAATGTCACCCACTTTCTTGTTATATACTCCGTTCATTACTCTCTTTTCATCGTACACGTGTAGGCTCTGTTCTTAGAACTCATTTCTGTCCCATCCAGCACCTCCCGGAACCTTCACTTAGTAGCCATAAAGCTGCTTGATTACTGTTCAAGTATCACCTCCACATTAATGCGGCCAGAGAGTTAGTTGGGAAGCATTTAATGTGGAGGTAGCAATTCCACAAGATATTTGTTATCTTCCCCGGTTCTTCCCTTGTTCCATGTTCACTATCCAGTTCTAATGCAACTTTGCGGGGTACCCTGAATAGTCAGATAGTTATATCCACCTCGGACCATGGTATCTGAGATGAGTCTTATCATCGGGCGCAGTTTGGGCCACTGCTCATGACCTCCATCCCTTTTTCCTATTCTGGTCCCACAATACATTTCTTTAATTATCCTCGGACAAGTGAATGTCCTCGGACTGGGCCGTTAGGCCCCAAGCCCATCTCCTATGATTCCTATATCCTTTTAGATAACAGGGCCCGCAATTTTGTATCTTATTTATTATAGGAAACTCATTCATGTATTAAACAAAATAGATTTTCTTGATATGTTTAAATTAACATTTTATTTTTAAAATATCGAATGTTTAACTTTAGGGCTTTAGGAATTATCTTTATTATTATTATTATTTATGGGAACTTTAGGCATTATCTGGAAATTTGCTTTAATTTTTTTATAATTCATGAAAAATTTATTGTAAGGATGCCAGTTAAATGAGTATGCAAATTGCTCATCATGTATTACTCCCTTTTGATAAGGAAAAGAATGCAAAACAAAAAGAAGGTAGAAGTAGCTTATTGAACTAAGAAAGATAGAAGTAGCTATAACATACGAAGCTCCAAAATTTGGTATTATGTGGATGTGGTGAAAGTGTTATCTTATAAGCTCTATTATATAATACCTATCAAAACTTATTTTCAACTTGTAAAAATAAGGTACTTTCTTTTAAATTTGGGTATTTTGTGGATGTAGAAGTGTTCTCAACATCTGACGACTTTAAGCACCGCATTGGACTCTTATGAAGTTTCATGGCAATTGACTTGAAGGTTTTTGGACTTTCTTTTCAATTTGTGGACAAACTTCTTCGTCAAATTTTTTGTTTTGTTTATAGTTAGATAGCTCCAACAAATAGAAATATAATATCAAAATATTTACTTGACTTGACTTACTTTTTTTTTTTTTTTTTAATGGCATGCAATTGATTGCAATATATATTTTTGAATGCGTTCACTCTGCGTTCTTAATTTTCAGTCAAAAAAGAGGAGGCATGTATGGTGGAAAGAGTGGCAAAGCTTTTGGCATGTATAGTGGAAAATTAGAGGAAAGTCAGGAGACAACTGTATAGTAGCTTCGCGGAAAAGGGCGTCACATATAGGATGGTATCACGGTAGTACTCACAGACCAATTATAAGTCCGTTGCGCGTTGTCAGAATATTAAATGGAAAACGCGTAGCTTCATGGAATATTAACATAGCTTCATGGAAAACGCGTGTCACAGTGTCAATGTCCTTTTAAAAGCGTGTTTATACAGTGTTACCTTCTTGAGGAGATTTCTGTACAGTATATAATAGTGTTTTACTCTACTGCTGTTTTTTTTTTTTTTTTATAAATTTTTTTATACAAATTCTTAAGGAGTGTTTGGTAGGGTAGTTTGAAAATTGTTATTTATAATTTTTTAAAATACATGTGGGTGAAAAAATATGTTAAAATACGTGAAATATTGTTTAAAAACTAAAAAATATTGTTTGAAAATACAAACCAAACAGGCCCTTCTTACCGGACTTTCTTCTCTTCAATTGCAAACACATTTCCTGTACTGATCTGATTCCTATTTCTTTTTCCGATTCAATTCACTCTTTTTCAATGCCTTCACTCTCTCTTCTTAATCTTAATTATCAGTCATTTATTTTTTAATCATGACACGGCATGATTTTTAGTTTTACACTGTTTATTGGACAGTAAAAGATAGGAGTTTAAAGTTTTTGAAATTAAACTGGTGTTCAATCAAAATTGAACTGGGATGATGTAATAATTATTTTAATAATTAATAATATAAAAATAAATAAATTAAATGTACAAAATTTATCAATATTGATTAAAATAATATAATGTTCAAAAAATTTCTCAAAAAAAAAAAGTTTTAACAAATTTGTAAAAGATAAATAATATCTCAAAAGGTTCCATAAACTAATTTATTTAAAAATCGTTTAAAATAAATGGGAAAGAACATTCCAGTATTCCACATGGTTCTTTCCTTTTTGCTGAATAGTCCACATGGCTTTTTAAGTTTTTTAGAATAAAATAACTCCACTAGTACGTTTTGCCTCTCTACCACAAAAAAGAACCCGCCTTTACTTCTGTCTCTCTCAGGCCCGTTCTCCCTCTCTCAGTGCTCACTTCTCAATCATCTCTCTCTTTCTACCTCCGCCTCACTTCACGATCAGAAACCAGGCCAGCCTCAATCTCTCTTACTTCGCTTATTCACCCTCCAACACAAGCAGATCTGGAAAAAGCCTCTAATCTATTTCAAGCCATCTCGTCAGTCTCTCCCCAAACAAACAGATCCGGCAAAAAAGAGGTAACTTCGGCTTTTGAGTCCTGACAACCATTTCTTTTTTAGAAAAAAAAAAAAAAATTTAGGGAAAGAAACCGGCAAGCCTGTGCACGGTTCCGACAACCGGACGGTTTGACCGCGGTCGGAACGGTTTCCTGCAAAAATAAAATTTCCGGTTTTGTGGGTTTAAAAAACCGGACTAGTGACCGGTTTCTCTCTCTCTTTCTCTCTGTTTTTGGCTTCATTATACCTGATCCATATCTGTTTTTTTGTAGTTCAAGAATCACCAAGTTAACATCCGATGGCTTTTATGGGCTCAGAAAGCGCATCCTCATCTTCTTCTTCTATCATGTCTGGATTTAAATACGATGTCTTTCTTAGCTTCAGGGGCAGTGACACCCGTAAAAATTTCACAGACCATCTATATGCTGCTTTGAATCAGAAAGGTATATTCACATTCAGGGATGATGAAAAACTTGAGCGAGGAACATTCATTGCTCCAGACCTCTTGAGAGCAATTGAAGAATCTAGATTTGCTGTTGTCATTATCTCACAAAACTACGCTTCATCGAGTTGGTGTTTGGTTGAACTAGCAAAGATTGTTGAGTGCATGAAAAAGAAGAGGCTTATAGTTTTGCCTGTTTTTCACTACATTGATCCTAGTGATGTGAGGAATCTGAGGAAGACTTTTGGAGAAGCCTTTGCTAAACATGAAAAGCGTTACCAAGAGAAGATAGAGGAAGTACATAGATGGAAAGCTGCTTTGGCAGAAGTTGCTAGTATTGCTGGATGGGATTTACAAGACAAGTAAGAATTTCTTCACTTCACCATACGATCACTTTCTTTACTTGTCTTTTTGCTTTTGATTTTCCACTGGCTAGTGATATTTAAGCCAATCAAATTCCAACTTTGATAATTGAGTAACTTTTGCAAAGTTTGTATATAATCAATTACACTTCAAAGGGAATTTGATGAGTTTCAGTTTCTCATATAAATTTTCAATTAAAAAAATATTATATGGATCACAAATAAGTTGCTTTATGTATATTTGTTAGAGATAGCAAGTCACAAGTCCACCATTCTTGCCCACTTCCATTGTAGAAAATACGCTAGTATTCCATTCATGCCCTCTAAACTTGCCTATTCTTAATATTTTAATTTAAAAAAAAAAAGTAATGCACCAATATTCTTCAAAGTTTCACAAGATGACACTCGTTCCCAAACATTTCAAGATATGACGCTCTCTTTCTTGAAACTCTATAAATACAGATAAGTTAATCTCCCCGCAAATCATTACTTTTCTAATTGAATATTCCATTATATAAAAGTGTTGTTATAAGAGGCGATGACCTTATTTGTTGCATCTGGGGTGGAGCCAGACCAGCAGGGTGGGCGCAATTGCCCCCAACCCCACCCCTAAATTCCCTCAGGTTCTCTCAAAAATTGAGATTTCAGTTTTGTTTGTATAAAATATTCTTAATTTAAAATTTTTAATTGAAAATATAACACTCTCCAAAAGCCCAAAAAAAAAAAAAATTATTTATAACCTTAAAATAATAACATGATATACATTCACATTGAATTAAATTTCTGTCTATTCAAAAAAAAAAAAAAAAATTTCTGTCATTATCTTAAAAAAAAAATTATAATATGATATATTATCGCAATATCCCCTAATCAATCTGCCAATTTTTATATGTTGTTGTTTTCAGAATTCTTTGAAACTGCCATATACTTTAGTCTTTTAACTCTCCCAATATAATCAAGGAAAAAAAATTCTTATTTGTAGCATAAAAATTATGACATGGTATGTTTTCACAATTTTTTCTAACCAATTTTTTGAATTTTATTTGTTGTTTTAAAACTTTTTTGTGCATTGCAATATAGTTTTTAAAGGACTTTAAAAAATCAAAGACATACATTGAGCATTTAAATTTTTTTTGAATATATGACCATACTATTAATACTTCCAAGTTAATTTATTTTTCATCTCACTTTTAAGCATTCAAATTATATGTTTTACATCTTCTCAAAAAAATTATATGTTTATTTCTTTGAAATATATATATATATATATATATTATAGTTAGCTTTAAATTATGATGTAGTTTAAACATAACAATGAGCCTCTCAAAAAAAAAAAAAAAAAAATAACAATGATGTCATACTAATTCCAATACTAATAGGTGCTGTACCACCAAAAAATAAAAAATAAAAAACCCTAAATAAGAAATTGAAACCAATTACCAAAAAAAAAAAGCTATAACTTACATCTACACTATATTTTCTTTATCAATCAAATTTTTTTTTTTTTTTAAAATTACCTAAACGATTACTTTAGATTTGTGAGGATTGATGATCCATGTCAGTTGTTAGTGTATACGTGTTAGCTTACTGGGCTTGGGCCCATTATAGTATCAAACTTGCCCTACATTCTTATTGCTTATGCTACAAAAAAGATATGTCTGTATAAAGACTCACTTTTACATTTTTTGACCCCAATTAATATACGGACAAAATCACAAAATTACAGAAAATAATAGCTCATTTTTATAGGTTAAATTATAATTCATGCTCAGTAATATGTGGTTTGTTATTTTGAAAATTTTTAATTAAAAAAATTATAAATTAGGGAAAAAATGTTTATCTTTTCTTTTCCAAATTAGAGGAAAAAAAGGAAAGGAATAAAAAAAAAAAAAAAATCTCATCTAGAATACATAAATACAACAAAAATTTATACATATTTAACCCCCCACCCCAAAAAAAAAAAAAAAAAAACTCCAACAAATTTTCTGTACAATATTTTTTCTGAAACAACTTTTCTTTACCTTTCCATAATTTTCCCAACAAACAAACAACTTCCACATATTACACCCTTCTTCGTCACCGACAATTTGTTTGTGGCGCAAGGGGTGCAAGGTTTCAGACTCGGCGTGGAGCTTAGGCAAAAAGGGATGGATGGTCCAGCATCTTCCTCTCCATCTCCACTCTCTGCACCTTTTTCTTTTTCTTCACCAAGGCCTCTTTGTCCACCACCTTCATCGCGTAGATGTCACCCGCATTTTAAAAAGTTTGTATTAGTTTTTTAGATTTTTTAATTTTAAAAAATGTTTTTGGGGACAATAACAATATGATCTTAAGCACTCGTTTAGGATGATGAAATAAAATTAAATGGAAATGAATGAAAAGTATAATTTTAGAATATTCTTCTCTTCCTTTATTTGAGAGAGTTTTAATGGAGAGAATGTAATCATTTTGATTTTTTACTAAAACCCTCAAAATACTCCTATATATTTTTTTTTGAGAAAAAATACTCCTATATATTTAGCTATTTATTTTGAAATAAGGGTCTAATCGTAATATTTTCATAAAATGATTCCATTTCTTTCCTTTTATGTTATTCTCAAATAAGGTTACTTATATTTCATTCCTTTATTTTAAAATTTCCAAACAAGGTTACTTAATTCAATTTCATTCATTTCTTATGCCTTACTTAAATACATTCAATTCATTTCCATTTCTTTATGATTATTCATTTTCATTCCATTCCATTCTCCTATGAACTCTCAAACGAAACCTAATTGAAGATCTTAATTGAATAAATTTGAAATTTTAAAATTTAGAGGACTCAATTGAATGGAAATGAAGTTAGAGAAATGAATTAAATTTTGGTCAAAGTTAGATGATGCAAGCTGTAATTTAGTCTTCTTTTATAATATGACAAATAATGAATTTTCATTGATAAATCCATAATAGGATTGTAGGGTTTAGAAAATGTTTAACTCTTGTAAAACCATATAACATGTAATTTGAACCCATCCTTTTTATATATTATTTTACTAGACCTAGCAAACAAGGTGGGTTGATCAGGTTTGGGTTCAACCTAGTTGAGCTTGGGTCAAATTGGTTTTGGGTTAGAAACAGTTGTCCTAAGTGGGTCACAAAACCTATGACTCTAACCCAGTCTTTTGAGGGCAACCCAGTCTTTTGAGGGCTAGGTCGACCCGATATCACCCATATCTTTTCACATTAAAAAATATATATAAAATGAAAAAATTAATCATTCTATCTTCTCTTCCTTTTATAACAAATAAGAGAACTTACAAACAAAATCACTTAAAAATAAATGTTGAATAACATAAAATCATTTTTTTTTTTTGACAAAGTTGAATAATACTTTTTTTTTTTTTTTTTGAGGAGGAAGTTGAATAATACTTAAAATCATAAATGAACATAGTCCAAATTAAATAATACATAAATATTTAAAGTTATATGGTCCAAACTTGTTTACTAATCTTATCATCATTACACAAGAACAGAAAAACAAACACTAGATTTGGACCATATCACATTAACAAACTCATTAGGTGCACCTATTGCATCCAAAATATAAATAAACTTAGATTATCTTCAAAGGTTACTAAATGTATAAAATGTTGCGAATAAAATATAACATATTGGGGAAAAGAAAAATAAGTAAATAATTAATATGAATTACATCTCAATTTACTTGAGAATTGTACACCAAGTTGGTGAGTAATATTGTCAATATTTTCAACTCCAATATAAAATTTTAATATAAATTAGTATTCAATAAGCACATGTCAATAAAGAACTATATTTTTTATAACTATGACTATTCTATAAAGGAAATTAAATAAGTAGAAGTGACAAAAAAAAAAAAGGAAGAAAAGAACAAAAAAAGACTCAAAATGAAAAGTTCATGTGTTGTTAAAAAATGGTCAACCTGCAAATCCACCTGACCCAGACTTTCACAAGATTGAATTGACCCGTTTTTTCATGGGTCCAAAAAAACCTGACCCATATTCATTTTTTTTTTCTTCGAGTTTAATCAGGTTAATGAGTTCAAGTCCCATTTTTCCTGGTCTAATTTTGACATGTTGTGATGAAAAAATCCTGGAATAATTGCAATTATATTTTCAATTTCAAAAGATTATTGAAGGTTATTAATTTCATATTTAAGGATGTTGGCATATTTTAACCATTCTCACCCAATACCACCATGTAGATTTTTTTTTTTTATGAGACCACTACTCAGATCACATATATGTGTGCGTGTGTGTGGGAATGCTTTGATAAGCAAGGACAACTGATTTGCTGAATAATTTCTATCTTTATGGCATTTGCTAACTCAATAAAATTATTGTCCTACGTTCGTTGCAGACATGAGGCAAAAGTTGTTGAAGAAATAGTTAGAAAGATATTTAATAAATTGATTTCTACATGCTCGATTGTCCACAAGGATTTTGTTGGAATAAACTCTCGTATGGAGGAACTGGTGAATTTATTTGGCATGGGGTTGAATGATGTTCGCTTTATAGGGATTTGGGGAATGGGGGGATTGGGCAAAACAACTCTAGCACGAGTTGTTTATGATAGATTTTGTCATCATTTTGAAGGCAGTAGCTTTCTTGCCAATGTTAGAGAAGAATGTGGAAAACATGGTTTAGTTCATTTACAAAAACAGCTTCTTTCTGATATCTTGATTGAAAGAAATATTGATTTTTCAGATGTTCAACGGGGAAGTAATGTGATAGAGAACAAATTATGTTATAAAAGTGTTCTTATCGTTCTTGATGATGTGGATCAACTTGATCAGTTAGAAGCGTTAGTAGGCGAGCGAGGTTGGTTTGGTCGAGGTAGTAGAGTCATTATAACAACAAGAGATCAACATTTATTGATCAAACATGATGTGGTTGAAGCTGAAATATACAAGGCTAAGGAATTGAATAGTGAGGACGCTCTTCAGTTATTTAGTCGAAAAGCCTTCAAGAAAGACCATCCTTTAGAAGGTTATGTGGAGTTGTCCAAGAAAGCGATATATTATGCTCAAGGTCTTCCTCTAGCTCTTGAAGTTTTGGGTTCCTTCTTGAAATGTAGAAAACTTGATGCATGGGAAAGTGCCCTAGGTAGACTAAAAGAAGCTCCTCCAAAAAAAATTCTAGATACACTCCGGATAAGTTTTGATGGCTTGGAAGAAACAGAGAAAAAAATATTTTTAGATATTGCTTGTTTCTTCAGAGGAGAAGATAAAGATCGTGTAATAAATATACTACAAACTCCCCGTTACAAGCCAAGCATTGATATAGATGTTCTTGTGGAAAAATCTCTCATAACCATTTCATGGGGAAAATTGTGGATGCATGATTTACTGCAAGAATTAGGTCAGCAAATTGTTCATAGCGAGTCCCCTGAACAACCTGGTAGTCGTAGTAGGTTGTGGCTCAAGGATGATATCCTTCATGTACTGAAAAATAACACAGTAAGTTGATTATGTAGAATTTTTCTCTTTATTTTTTTTTTCTTTTTCACTAGGTAGATGTATTGTATTTTCTCTTTCATTTTTTTTTTCTATCATTTTATAAAATATTAGTTCATCAGTATTATTTTTGCTTAAAATTTTAAAATCATTATATATTTGGAAAATTCTATTATGAGTTGACTTGATGCTTCTCCAATTAGGGATCAAAAAAAATTCGAGGCATAATGTTGCATTCGCCCCAACCAGTAAAAGTGCAACTACACAAGAAAGCTTTCAAAAGGATGGAAAATCTCAAATTTTTAATAGTTAAGAATGTACATATTTTTGAACCGCTTGAATTTCTTCCCCACAGTCTAATATTTCTTAAGTGGCCCAATTATCCTTTTCACTGGCCATCCGAATATTTTCCTGAACAACTTATTGCTATTGAGATGCCATATAGTCGCATTAAATTGCCAAAGCTAATCAAGCAGGTATGATTATGTACATTTTTAAATTGAGATTTTTGTTAAATTTTTTATTTCAAATTTTGTTGTAGTTAACTTTTGATTTTTTTATTTTATTTTTCCCCTACAGGAGCATCAGTTAGAAAATTTGAAAGATGTCAATCTTAAAGGTTGTGAATTTATTACAAAATTACCTAAATTATCGGCCCCAAATTTAGAGAAATTGAACCTCTCTAATTGTGAAAATTTAGTTGGATTACCTAAATTAAGGGCCCCAAATATAAAGTTTTTGGACCTCTCTTTTTGTCGAAATTTAGTTGAGATTGATGAGTGCTTTAGTTCTCTTGAAAAGCTTGAAGTATGGTTTCTCGATGGTTGCAAAAATCTTCAAATTCTTCCAAGCCAGCTCAAGTTGAAATCTCTTTATTTTTTTACTCTTTCCGATTGCTCAAGGCTTGAGAAGCTCCCTAATTTTCATCCAGAAATGGAATGTTTAAAGACTTTATATTTAGATGGGAGTGGTATTAGAGAGGTGCCTTCATCAATCGAGCATCTCGCTAAGCTTGAAAAATTAAGCCTTTTTAGTTGCAAAAACCTTCGGGATCTTCCAGATAGCATTTATAAATTGCAACAGCTTTGGAAATTCTGGACTCCTACTGGCAAATTGAGACCGACGTGCGATTCATTTGATAGCTCTTCTGGATATGGGTTTGAGAAGATGAAAAAACTAAAGTTCATGGGATTTGAAGGCATAATTGAATTAGATCTTTTGAAGAAGCCTAATTACTTCCCCGCATTGGAAAGAATAGAGCTATATAAAAACAATATTGTTACCATCCCTGATATTAGCAGATTTCCCAGATTAAAATCACTTGATATTAGGGATTGCAAACTTCTTCGTGAAATTCAAGGACTTCCACAATCGATAAGGTCGGTTGAAGCAGGGAATTGCATGTTGTTGGATACCCAATCACCAAGCGGGCTATTGAGTCAGGTTTCTCTCTTTCTTTAAGATATATATATAAAGAAACAATTTATGTTACTTTCTCTAAATACTTACCGAGATTTGCTAAATGAAAAATATCTTGAATTTTCTAATTGCATGCAGGTAGTAGAAATTATTGGGATTTTACCAAATAGAGTATGTGGTAGGGCAAGAAGCAACAAATTAATGGATCCACAGTTGACCAATTACTTCCCATCTGAAACTGAGGGTGCTGAATCTGAAGATGGGGACATTGATCGTGCTATTTATTGTTGGGGAACTGAGATGCCGAAATGGTTCAATCATCAAAGTGTTGATAATTCCATATTTTTCTTTGTTGGTCACAAATTTCCAAAATTGGCTGTCTGTGTTGTTCCTAGACGAGAGTTTGTTTCTGGCTTTGTTCACATTTCCATCAATGGTTATAAAAAATCAGATCTGTATGTTAGAGGAAATTCTCAAAAAAAAAAATCTATATATAGAAGAGGAGGGCTTATGAAGGATCACAATGTAGATTTTGATCGGTTCAAATTTTTCAGTCGAGAAAATAATCTATTTTTATTTTCTCTAACTCAAAGGTCTCTGCAGAGACATTTGAATGAATCAAATCCAACTGACCAGAATCGTGTTGAGGTTTCAATTACATATGGCAACAATGAGTATTCTGTAAAAAGGTGGGGGGTCCACGTAGAATGTACCTGTCCTCCTCAAGGAGATGATGCTGTTGATTACTTGCCAACTTCGAAGAAACTGGGGACATTTTGATGACCTCCGAAGAAATATGCCTCAATCAAAAAATCACATTGAAACTGTTTCTCCTCTTTCGTGTCGGTCCAGTTTCTTTTGCATTTGATGCGACGGTATGTTTCCCTTTTTAGTAGCACTGTTTCATTTGCAACTTTTACCTAACGGCAATGGATATCATATCAACTTATAAGTATTTATTGTGTTTCTGTAAAAAAAAATTGGGAGCTGAATATGTTTCTGAACATAAAAATTGTTATTTATAAAATAATTATTCCATTTTGGTTAATTGGTATTATTTTTTTTTGTTAATGCAGTTGATTGCGATGCTTGCGGTTGAAGTCATTGGTAGGCCCCAGATTTCCTTTTGCCTTGGATGTGAGCTCAGTCTGGTATGATTTTGTTTTTTTTTTTATCTGATTTTTTAAATTGAGATGCATAATTTCTGCTTAGCTTACCATGTGGCCTTACCATGGTGAAGAAAGATCTTGCAATTGTTTCCTAGTTTTATTCATTCGTTTGGACTTAATTGGTTTCGTGATTTAAAAAATTATGTACACCAGTTGCTTAGAATCCTGACTTTTGTAGAAAATGTGTATCATTTTGAATTTTAGAAGCTACATCAAATTTGTTGGCTGTGTACAAGATTGTTTGAGATAAATCATAAATGATTTGCATTACAGCATCACACCTGAATGGTCTATAATAATTTACTAGGTTAGCGGGTCATTTAAGACATGCTAACCAAAAATTAGAAAGGCTGTGCATTTTAATGTCTTTGGTTTGGTCTCTGGAAGAATATAATTCGTATTTGACTGGTTGAAGAGCTGATTTTCAAAGATATAATCTAAAAGTACAGGTCTTTAATATTTTTTGTTCTTTCTCTATTAATTAGGATTGTTTGATATAGTGAGGATCACAGGGCCACGATTTCATTATTGTTGGCATAGCAACTGTAGCGGCTGTTATAACTCTTTTATTCCTTTAAGTTTTTGCATTTAAAATGATCTTTCTATCCTTTAGGATCCTTTGTCCACATTTTATAGCCAATCCTCTAAAGGTCAAACTTAATTTTCACAGTAGTTTGAGTCACCCTATTACCATTAGAATACAAGACAAGCATTAATGGGAAAGCTTCAATTTCAAGTCAGTCTTATGCAAGTAGAAAAGATAGTTGGAAAATGAAAATCAGCATTTAATAGGTTGACCCAGTTCTGAATTCTGCAGAAGGTTATGAGCTATAAGCATCTCAAACTTCATGGCATACTGTGAACTGAAGACAAGGCAGTCTAGCAAATTTTGTGTGGAACCTTTAAAAAAGAATCCTTTGATGAGCCCTCTACACTGAGGTAAACTTGAAGCTCCTCCTTTGCACATTGATGAAGTCACTTAGACTCAGACTCGGCTTAACCCTGCATTACAAATACAGGATGAGACATTGTTTCCTTCAAGTTGGAGGAAATGACAAACCTTTCAAGTACTCAAAGAATTGCCTCTTGGCATGCTTGTCCTCAGGTAAATAATATCCATAGACATTTGTCCATTTAAGAACTTGCCACAATTCAACTTTCTGCATAAACAGCATATTTGATGAGAACAAGGAGGGTTTGTGCTTTACTTGGAATAGACTCAGGTATCGGGGGTGCTATCCAGTTAGGCGTATTGGATGAGAATGAACTCAGTAATTGTATCAATAGAGGCCTTGAGCATTGGTTTCAAAGCTACTTTCAGGTCTCTCTCTTTCACACTCACACTCTCACTGTCTCTCTCTCACTCTCTCATGAAGCTCCATATTTTCTATTTTACAGGGCTGCTCTTGTCAACGCTATATTTATAATGATTGTTTTCCAAAATGTGAAATTCCGGAGCGGTTTTGCCATCAAAGTGGTTCTTTATTGAGAATCCAGCTAATTCCAAATCTTTATACTAATTCTGACTGGATAAGAATTGCTCTATTTGCTACATTCACAGTGCACAAGCATCCAACTCTCATTCTTGACAACTTGGCTACAGAAATTTCTCATGGCTTTTCTTGTTCTTTGAGAAGTGACATGGGCAGCTGGACAGTATCAAATAAACATTACATCACTGAGTCTGAACACAACAAATTTATTTGGTTAAAGCAATGTAAATTCATTTGGATCATGCATGTACCTCATGCTCGAATTTCAGATATGTTGAATTGTAGCAATCTCTTAACTGCATTATTTGGTAGTGATAGCCAAGACTTGATGGTGCAGAACTGTGGTTACGGTCTTGTGTACCAGCAAAATGTGGGAGAGTTGGTGCAAACATTAGTCCAATGCTCAACCATGTTTTCTCATAATTCTGATCTCATCCATCAATTTACTGCTCAGCCATGATAATGATAATGTTGAGGGGGAAACCAGTGGAACTGGTGGATCTAATGGGACATTGAGAGGGCTTCAGGATAAAATAAAGCAGCAGAGCCATGATGATGATGATGATGATGATAAAGATGAGGGAGAAACCAGCGGATCTGGCAGATCTAATGGGACATTGAGAGTGCCACATTATCAGGAAAAAGTTTGTGCAACTTGCTATCAAAAATTCATTGATGCCGGGGGGCCAACCCATTATTGTCATCGTCGAGAACACTCTGAGGTACCTCTCTGTTTCTCTCATGACCTTTATATGTCTAATTTACAAGACTTTCATTTACACTTTACACCATCTATAACCTTCAATACCATTGTTAAAGAGAGCACAACTTTTTTGGTGTCTGTTTTTTAAATGATCCAAAATACTCTTATACATTAATTATAATAATTTCAAAAAACTTAAACTAATAAGATCAAATAAAAAATAACGAACTTCAAACATCTAACTTTTGAATACACATGTTGCACTTGTGAAGAGCTTTTTTATAATAATTCTGATATAATCCCAAAATTTTTTGAAAGTACAATTTTTTTTACAAAAGGTTTTGCGTTTTGGAAGTTCATATTTTTCTACGTCATTATTCTAATATGTAATTTTTAATTGAGTTTAAATTTTATAAAAATTCTTTATAAAACCTCTTATATTTATCCCATCAATTGATAAACTCTTATCAAATATTGACTACTATAAGTCTGTAATTATCAAATTTATATTTTGTTGAAATTTCCCAACATTGTATGTGTTACTAAATAGTTATCAATATACCTATTTTACAGGAATTTCATTTACACTATCCATATGATCGTTGTTTCCCTCCAACTAAGATTCCAGAGTTATTCAGCCATTACGCTTCTGGATCCTCAATGACAATCCAGTTACCTTCAAATTTGCATAATGATTCTAATTGGCTGGGATTTGCTTTATGTGCTGCATTTTCAGTCCAAGAGTATCCAACTGAGTTTCTTGACAATCTGGAAACTGAAATTCCCCACCACCTTAGTTGTCTGTTTGATATGGATATAGGTGGTTTGAAACCTCTCCATGTATATAGCACCTTTAAAGAAGAACTCAAGTGGTTACATCTACATGGATTCATTTGGCTATCCTATATACCATATTGGTGGCTTTCAGATAAGATAAATCAATGCAACCACATAGAGGTCTCAATTGCAAGCGACTGGCCAGGCTGGATTGTACAGAAGTGTGGACTTCGTCCTGTGTACCTACAAGATGAACAAGAGTTTTGACAAATTCGATTCCACTTGAGGGCTTCACTTTATGACAATTGGGACATCATTCATGAAGATTTAGTGGAACACCGACCATTAAAATCATCCTCAAAAGCATCCTCAAATCAAACATTCTCTATGAATAAATGTTTTCCTCAAAAGTGAAATTCCGGAATGGTTTAGGCATCAAAGTATGGGCCCTTCTCTGTCTATCTAGCTACCTTCAAATTTCAGTAATGCTAGTACTTGGATAGCAGTCAGATTGAGCATCCAACTATGTAGTACAGAGAAATTTCTCAATCCAACTCTCTTATGATGCTTCATTTTCAGTCCATGAGCATCCAACTATCACAAGTGATAATCTGGATTCAGACATTTCCCACCACCTTATTTGTCATTTGGATGCTGAGAAAGGTAGCCTAGAATCTCCCCATCTCTATGAAATCACTGAAGAGAACTTCACATGGTTAAATATACAGGGATTCATTTGGCTATACTACATACCTCGTGGTCGTGGGTCATTGTCAGATTTTTTTAATCAGAGCAGTCAGATTGAGGTTTCAATTGGAAGCGACTTCCCAGGTTTGATGGTGAAGAAGTGTGGGCAACGTTCTTATACCATCAAGATGTGGAAGAGTTTGAGCAAACGATCATTAAGTGCCCTACTGTGCCTTTTTACAATATGGAACTCATCCATCAATTAGTAACAAGTGATACTCCAAATGGTAAGCCAAAGAATGAAGCTGGTTGTTCTTATGAGAACCTTGGAAGGTTGAGAAGACCCATTTACCCGGAGCAAAGCAGTAGAGATAGCATCTATCTTGAAGATCAACACCTTGATAATCAACTCAGCAAAAGTGATTTACAGGTAACAAATTAATGTGTATTTCCTTTCAATTTACTATCAAGCTCCCTTGTAGTTAAGTCATCAGTGGCATTGTCTGATCCCCCTTATAAGGAGAGCCATGGTTGAATCACCCCCTCTTTTATTGATTTTAACAATTTTGAATTGTCGGAAAAATTCTCTCTCATTGAACATCATGTTCCTATTTTTCAGGAATTTGATCGAAGTTTGGTATATAATTCTTGTTTTCCTCCAAGTGAAATTCTTGAGTGGTTCAACCATCGTAGTGGTGAGCCACCAGTGACAATCCATCTACCTCCAAATTTATATGATGATAGTACTTGGAGGGGACTTGCTCTATGTGTTTCTTTCTCAGTCAACATCAAGGATCCTACTGCCATCCTAGACATTCTTAATTCAGAAAATGCTCATCATCTTTATTGTCATTTGGAAAGCAATGTTGGTTCTTTGGAACCTCTCCATGCCTATTGCCTTACTAAAGAAGATGTCATGTTGTTACATCTAGGTGGATTCATGTAGCTCATTTCCAGATTGGCTGAATCAATGTAGTCACGCTGAGGCTTCAATTGTTAGCGATTGCCCAGACTTGACAGTGGTGAAGTGTGGACTCCGTCTTGTACATCAGCATGATGAGGAAGAGTTTAAGCAAACTACAAGGCACGGCTTGGCCTCATTGTCTGACAATTGGGGCCTCATCCTTCATTTGACGGCTCACAGTAGAAAAAGAAATAAGCAAAACCTCTCCATGCTTAAAGAGAAAGGCAAGCATGTGCTAGAATAGCATCTCCTCTTATTGTTCTGCTGCTTTTCTTTGCGGTTCTCACTTCTGTTCTCAATTACAAGTCTAACTAGACACTCATAATCTCTGCCGCTTAGTTAACTCAATATTGGTCTCGAGTTTCTTGTTCGTTGGACTAATGTGAGCACTATCTTTAGGTTTTGCATTAATAGGAGGCAACAAAGGCATTGTCACTAATAGTGAGCTGTTAAAAATATGCTTTAATTTTATTGGAAGGAACTATTATAAATGAGCTCTTGTTTGCACATTTTCTTCGTTTTAAGGGAATAAATGCATGTTCATGTAGTAATCACTAGAAAGTGGTCTCTAGTTGAGATAATTGAGTAGAAAACAATTATCATAAACAATAATGCGACTTCTACACATGTTGGAAACACTTTCTGTAAGGTGATAATTGCCCACAGAGAGTTAAGAAGTTAAGAAGGTAGGCTCAATTGGATTTGTATATAGTAGCTGATTGGAATAAGGTTGTCAACTTAAAGAACATTTGGAGCCTATTCACTTAGTCAGGTTTCTGTGAGTAGCCTAAGTGCTTCCGAATAGTGAAAATACCCAAGAATTCTTTTGTTCATTGTTATTGATTTTTAATAAATTGAAATTCCTTTGTTCATTGTTATTGATTTTAACAACAATTTATTGTTTGCTTTAAAGAAATAATAATAATAATAAGGAAGGGAGAAGGAAAGTAAAATGGTGGATAGAAGATTGTGCTTGGAGGAAAAGATGGACAATTTTTTTTGAATTATTTTTATAATAATTCAATTGTTACCAAGTGGAGGAGAGGAGATTTTTTATTTATAAATTTTTACAAGAAGTGAGGGAATGAGTATTTGAATTATGGTTCTTCTCATAAAGGATATCATTCAGTATCACTGAAACTACAAAGCTTTTGGTTGGAGGAGAGATTTGATTCATTTGAACTTAAATTGAAGACAGACGAACTAATAAGTAATTTGTCACACATCTCTCAAGTGTTGGCACAAAAAGTTATTAAAAAAATAATAATAATAGAGAAAAACGATATGTACCTATAAAAGTTAATATTTACCAAGTGTATAATCCATAATAAATCAATATTAGAGGACAAATATTGGATCCAATGCTTTGTGCAACGAACCCATCAGAATTATGACACGTGTTCACTTTTAACCAAGTGTCACAATCTTGACAGTCATTGAACCAAGCCAAGTCCAATTTTAGGCACCATGAGTTTATATATTGTTTTCAAATCAAGGTGAATATTCGGACCACTATCTTCATGCATCTACTTCATAGACACCAATTTTACTTTTGTTCTATTTCCCTCTTATATATTATACTACCGTCATATTAATTCTTCACTGAATTATCCATTACTATTTAGCTACCATCTCACACAATCCATTTCACTAGCAACAGGGTAAAAGAAAATCAACAAGTTCGAACTCCCAATTATTAAAAATTCGAATTAGTGCCGGCTTAATACTAAATGCAATTGATGCAATTGCCAAAGGCCCCAAGTATAAAGAAGACCCCAAATTTTAATTTAGCTCAGCCTAAATATTAGCCAATAAATAAAATAATATTTTTTATCAAATGAAAAACAAGAAAAAATAAAGAGAAAAAAAATGCTACTTTCACAAAATTTTTACAACAAATCCTAAGTAACAGGTTGTTATAGGCTGTTATTGATACCCAAAAAAAAAAAAAAAATTCAGTGATGGGTTCTATTGTGAATGTAGCACTTCTCAAAAAAAAAAAAAAAATTCACAACATTTTTCACAATAGTTGAGTTGGCAAATTTTTACTAGTTCTCACCTAGGTCTACCACTAACATTACACTTTTACTTACCAATATCATTCTACCACATCAACAGGTACAAAAATTTTTGTCAAATTTTTTGTGTTTATAGACTTTTTATATAAAATTTTTTTTTACATGGTTCATGTTAATTAGTAATAATTTTGCATCTAAAACAAGATAATAAATTTTAAATAATATTTAATTTTTTAAGTCATATTAAAATATATAAAAGGCATCAATTTTATTTTTCGCCTTAGGCTCCCAAATATATCTTGCATCTAAAACAAGATAATAAATTTTAAATAATATTTAATTTTTTAAGTCATATTAAAATATATAAAAGGCATCAATTTTATTTTTCGCCTTAGGCTCCCAAATATATCAAGCTACCCCTAGTTCAAATAAAATTGAGATTCCAAATGCGTAGTCTAAGTCTAACAACTCTTTTTTGCTCAAAAAAAAAAAAAAGTCTAAAAAATCTTTCGAATCAAGGCAAGATTACAGAACACAAAAGCATCTTCCTTCTTAGCAATCAAAGACAAATTAGGAAACACATAGTTTAAATTTAGTTCCCAGCACCAAAAATTATAGCAAAACCTAATCCTCATATTAATTCTAATCCCAAATTAACAAAAGCAAAGAACAAACCTAATACCAAATAAGTCAATATTTTACTGATACCAGCTATACTAGCTATATATATATTGTATTGGCCATCAAATAAGTTGCTACTCCTCTAAAATGTATCATCGGATAAAATATAAGGTCGTACTGGCAATTTTCGGGTGTTTCACCAAGAATAGATGTTTCCAACGATACAATAAAAGATATTTTAAAATTAAAAAAAAAAAAATGTCATAGAAAATATTTTTTAGGCTAATGCATTCGGTTAGTGTATTTTGGCTAATGTTTGAGCTCATAAAATATATATGGATTTGATTATAAAGATATATATATACACACACACACACACACACATGCATAAGTATACAAAGAGCGGTAACCCAAAACGAAACATCAAAATCAGCTAGTACTGAAATATTTCGTTCTCCTATCAAATCGAAACAACCTTTAGTACAAAATTGACTCTCTTACTTAATACTACTCCAAAAACTAGTCTATATGGCCTGCATATCTCCTACGAAGCCCATTTACTTTAAGCCTTTCTATATTTTTAACACAATTGCAAGTCTCCAAATTTTATCCCTTCCCTCCTAACAAAACTTTAAGACCATCTATTTAACAAAGATTAGTTAAATATGTGTAGAAATTATGATGACTAAAAAAAAAAGTGTATGTGGTTTGACTTTGTGGCCTGTATTCATGGGACAAGTGCCTAAAAAGTCATATTTTCTTGAACATTTTTCTTGATAATACATTACAATAGAATCTGTTGTTATAATGGGATTACCAAAAATAAATAAAAAATAAAAAAATTTTGAACTTGAATTTGAATTGCATATTAATTGTCTCAATCGAACAATTTTCTGTTGTAATCAATTATATAATTTTCTCTTGAAATTAATGTCTTGATTTGGTCTTCAATGACTTGAAAAGTGAAATATGCATTCTAACAAAAAGACACTCAGTTTGCTTACCCCAAACGACTCACCATACTTCACAGGGTACACCAACTTCATTCAAACAAGTGAAATTTGAATTCTTCATTTGTCCCACCCGATTATGCTGCAACTTCTCTAAGCTATTAGCCACATGGATTGGAACAATTAAAAGAGATAGAAACTAGGTGGGGATGCTCAACAAAGTACTCAAAAGAAGCATGAGCCTTCCATCATTAGACAAATAAATTCTTCCATCGGCCTAACATTCTTCTCTCTTGTGCTAGTGTTTGATTCTCACTTTATTCAATCCAACAAAATCTCTCCAAATAAAATTCCTTTAACAAACATTCACAGATGAACTTAGTGTATTACAATATTATTTTTCTTCTAAGTATGGTGGGGGATTCAAATCTAAGTATTCCCTATTCAAAAAAATAAAAATCAAAGGGAAAATTACACTTTATCACCCTAAACTATACACCAGATTACACTTTGTACCCTAAATTATTTAAATGCACGCTTTGCACCCTAAACTATGAACCTTGTTACACTTTGCACCCTGACATTAGTTTTACCGTTAAGTTAGATAGAAATTAATATCATATGACTTGCACATGAGTTTTGCTTAAGTGACACAATGTTTAAAGACCAAAACGCCCTTTCACAATCAATTAAAAACACTTTTTTTTTCCAGACCTGTATTTCTATTGCATGCGTACAGGTAAAGATACAACTCTCTCTTTCCCAAGGTTTTCTCTTCTTATTGGACTGCACCTTTGAATGGCTTTTTCCAAAGTTAGCACCACCACACGTTAACTGTTATCACCACCACCATATGTTGTTGCAGCCGTTGAAGTTCTTACAGCAGTAGAACTTGCAGCAATAGTTTGCAGTTCTTGAGCCTTCTACCCAAGAATTTTTAGCAATTCTTGCTCCTCCAGCCCAAGATGATTCGGGTTAGTTAACACTCCGTTCACAGTTCTAAGTGTTTAAACTTAAATCCAATCATGTCTGTAGTCCTCGGACCAGATGATTTAGGTTAGTTAACACGTTCACAGTTCTCTAAGTGTTTAAACTTAAATCCAATCATGCCTGTAGTCCTCGGACCAGATGATTCGGGTTAGTTAACACTCTGTTCACAGTTCTCTAAGTGTTTAAACTTAAATCTAATCATTCCTGTAATCCTCAGACCAGATGATTTGGGTTAGTTAACACTGTTCACAGTTCTAAGTGTTTAAACTTAAATCCAATCATGCCTATAGTCCTCAGACCAGATAATTTGGGTTAGTTAACACGTTCACAGTTCTCTAAGTGTTTAAACTTAAATCCAATCATGCTTGTAGTTCTCGGACCAGATGATTTGGGTTAGTTAACACTCTGTTCATAGTTCTAAGTGTTTAAACTTAAATCCAATCTTGCATGTAGTTCTCGGACCAGATGATTTGGGTTAGTTAACACGTTCACAGTTTTCTAAGTGTTTAAACTTAAATCCAATCATGCCTGTAGTCCTCGGACCAGATGATTTAGGTTAGTTAACACGTTCACAGTTCTCTAAGTGTTTAAACTTAAATCCAATCATGCATGTAGTCCTCGGACCAGATGATTCAGGTTAGTTAACACTCCATTCACAGTTCTAAGTGTTTAAACTTAAATCCAATCATGTCTGTAGTCCTCGGACCAGATGATTTGGGTTAGTTAACACGTTCACAGTTCTCTAAGTGTTTAAACTTAAATTCAATCATGCTTGTAGTCCTCAGACCAGATGATTCGGGTTAGTTAACACTCCGTTCACAGTTCTCTAAGTGTTTAAACTTAAATCCAATCATGCCTGCAGTCCTCGGACCAGATGATTTGGGTTAGTTAACATTGTTCACAGTTCTAAGTGTTTAAACTTAAATCCAATCATGTCTGTACTCCTCGGACTAGATGATTTGGGTTAGTTAACACGTTCACAGTTCTCTAAGTGTTTAAACTTAAATCCAGTCATGCCTGTAGTCCTCGAACTAGATGATTTGGGTTAGTTAACACTCTGTTCATAGTTTTAAGTGTTTAAACTTAAATCCAATCATGTCTATAGTCCTCGGACCAGATGATTTGCGTTAGTTAACACGTTCACAGTTTTCTAAGTGTTTAAACTTAAATCCAATCATGCATGTAGTCCTCGGATCAGATAATTTGGTTAGTTAACACGTTCACAGTTCTCTAAGTGTTTGAACTTAAATCTAATCATGTCTGTAATCCTCGGACCAGATGATTCGGGTTAGTTAACACTCCGTTCACAGTTCTAAGTGTTTAAACTTAAATCCAATCATGCCTGTAGTCCTCGGACCAGATGATTTGGGTTAGTTAACACGTTCATAGTTCTCTAAGTGTTTAAACTTAAATCCAATCATGCCTGTAGTCCTCGGACTAGATGATTTGGGTTAGTTAACACTCTGTTCACAGTTCTAAGTGTTTAAACTTAAATCCAATCATGCCTATAGTCCTCGGACCAGATGATTTGGGTTAGTTAACACGTTCACAGTTTTCTAAGTGTTTAAACTTAAATCCAATCATGCCTGTAGTCCTCGGACCAGATGATTTGGGTTAGTTAACATGTTCACAGTTCTCTAAGTGTTGGAACTTAAATCTAATCATGTCTGTAGTCCTCGGACTAGATGATTTGGGTTAGTTAACACTCCGTTCACAGTTCTAAGTGTTTAAACTTAAATCCAATCATGTCTGTGCCTATAGTCCTCGGACCAAATGATTCGGGTTAGTTAACACTCCGTTCACAGTTCTAAGTGTTCAAACTTAAATCCAATCATGCCTCTAGTCCTCGGACCAGATGATTTGGGTTAGTTAACACGTTCACAGTTCTCTAAGTGTTTGAACTTAAATCTAATCATGCCTGTAGTCCTCGGACCAGATGATTCGGGTTGGTTAACACTCCGTTCACAGTTCTAAGTGTTTAAACTTAAATCCAATCATGTCTGTAGTCCTCGAACCAGATGATTTGGGTTAGTTAATACGTTCACAGTTCTCTAAGTGTTTAAACTTAAATCCAATCATGCCTGTAGTCCTCGGACCAGATGATTCGGGTTAGTTAACACTCCATTCACAGTTCTAAGTGTTTAAACTTAAATCCAATCATGCTTGTAGTCCTCAGACCAAATGATTCGGGTTAGTTAACACTCCGTTCACAGTTCTAAGTATTTAAACTTCAATCCAATCATGCCTGTAGTCCTCGGACCAGATGATTTGGGTTAGTTAACACGTTCACAGTTCTCTAAGTGTTTAAACTTAAATTCAATCATGCCTGTAGTCCTCGGATCAGATGATTCGGGTTAGTTAACACTCCGTTCACAGTTCTCTAAGTGTTTAAACTTAAATCCAATCATGCATTTAGTCCTCGGACCAGATGATTCGGGTTAGTTAACACTCCGTTCACAGTTCTCTAAGTGTTTAAACTTAAATCCAATCATGCATGTAGTCCTCGGACCAGATGATTTGGGTTAGTTAACACTGTTCACAGTTCTAAGCGTTTAAACTTAAATTCAATCATGCCTGTAGTCCTCGGACCAGATGATTTGGGTTAGTTAACACGTTCACAGTTCTCTAAGTGTTTAAACTTAAATCCAACCATGCATGTAGTTCTTGGACTAGATGATTTGGGTTAGTTAACACTCTGTTCATAGTTCTAAGTGTTTAAACTGAAATCCAATCATGCCTATAGTCCTCGGACCAGATGATTTGTGTTAGTTAACACGTTCACAGTTTTCTAAGTGTTTAAATTTAAATCCAATCATGCTTGTAGTCCTCGGACTAGATGATTTGGGTTAGTTAACACGTTCACAGTTCTCTAAGTGTTTGAACTTAAATCTAATCATGCCTGTAGTCCTCGGACTAGATGATTCGGGTTAGTTAACACTCCGTTCACAGTTCTAAGTGTTTAAACTTAAATCCAATCATGCCTGTAGTCCTCGGACTAGATGATTTGGGTTAGTTAACACGTTCATAGTTCTCTAAGTGTTTAAACTTAAATCCAATCATGCCTGTGCCTATAGTCCTCAGACCAGATGATTCAGGTTAGTTAACACTCCGTTCACAGTTCTAAGTGTTTAAAATTAAATCCAATCATGCCTGTAGTCCTCAGACCAGATGATTTGGGTTAGTTAACACGTTCACAGTTCCCTAAGTGTTTGAACTTAAATCCAATCATGCATGTAGTCCTCGGACCAGATGATTCGGGTTAGTTAACACTCCGTTCACAGTTCTAAGTGTTTAAACTTAAATCCAATCATGCCTGTAGTCCTCGAACCAGATGATTTGGGTTAGTTAACACGTTCACAGTTCTCTAAGTGTTTAAACTTAAATCCAATCATGCCTGTAGTCCTCGGACCAGATGATTCAGATTAGTTAACACTCCGTTCACAGTTCTAAGTGTTTAAACTTAAATCCAATCATGCTTGTAGTCCTCGGACCAGATGATTCGGGTTAGTTAACACTCTGTTTACAGTTCTAAGTGTTTAAACTTAAATCCAATCATGCCTGTAGTCCTCGGACTAGTTCTCTAAGTGTTTAAACTTAAATCCAATCATGCCTGTGCCTATAGTCCTCAGACCAGATGATTCAGGTTAGTTAACACTCCGTTCACAGTTCTAAGTGTTTAAAATTAAATCCAATCATGCCTGTAGTCCTCAGACCAGATGATTTGGGTTAGTTAACACGTTCACAGTTCCCTAAGTGTTTGAACTTAAATCCAATCATGCATGTAGTCCTCGGACCAGATGATTCGGGTTAGTTAACACTCCGTTCACAGTTCTAAGTGTTTAAACTTAAATCCAATCATGCCTGTAGTCCTCGAACCAGATGATTTGGGTTAGTTAACACGTTCACAGTTCTCTAAGTGTTTAAACTTAAATCCAATCATGCCTGTAGTCCTCGGACCAGATGATTCAGATTAGTTAACACTCCGTTCACAGTTCTAAGTGTTTAAACTTAAATCCAATCATGCTTGTAGTCCTCGGACCAGATGATTCGGGTTAGTTAACACTCTGTTTACAGTTCTAAGTGTTTAAACTTAAATCCAATCATGCCTGTAGTCCTCGGACCAGATGATTTGGGTTAGTTAACACGTTCACAGTTCTCTAAGTGTTTAAACTTAAATCCAATCATGCCTGTTATCGGACCAGATGATTTGGGTTAGTTAACATTCCGCTCCGTTCCCTAAGTGTTTAAACTTAAATCCAATCATGCCTGCCGTCCTCGGACCAGATGATTTGGGTTAGTTAACACTCCGCTCCGTTTTCTCTAAGTGTTTATACTTAAATCCAATCATGCCTGCAGTCCTCAGACCAGATGATTTGGGTTAGTTAACACTCCACTCCATTTTTCCTAAGTGTTTAAACTTAAATCCCATCATGCCTGCAGTCCTCAGACCAGATGATTTGGGTTAGTTAACACTCCGCTCCGGTTTCTCTAAGCGTTTAGTCTCAAATCCAATTATGCCTACAGTCCTCGGACTAGATAATGTGGGTTAGTTATCCCTCCTTCACTATCTCTGTAGTCGTTTAAATTTAAAATGCCTTCATGCCTGTAATCCTCGGACCTGGTGACATGCGCCAATTAACATCCCCCATACAGTTGTTATTATTGTAATATGACTTAGTAATGAACCACGCCTGAGATTCCCGAATGTTTTTAAACTAATTCTAGCTTGTATTGGCCCCCTTCCTTTGTGTGCATGTTTGAAAAGACCTTTAAGGTTTCCATACACTCGTCGCATTTATTATTTAGTAGTAGTCTTTATGCCTAACGCTCTCTTCAGCGCTAATGTTAGTTATGTGCATTATTAGTATGATGTAGTGATCAAGTTTATTCGCATTGTTATAATCGCAAAGTACAGTTATATACAGCAATAATCAGTCATAAGACATAAGCAATAATAAGTCAAAAGGGAAACTGTTTCATTGATCAAAATAAAAAGGGTTTACAGTTCCTTACATAAAAATAAAATTAATACAAGTACAAAACAAAAGCCCCTATATCTAAGTCTTCGGTTTAGGGACCACAGGGTCGGCAACCTGATCTGTCCGAGTAGCAGCAACTTCTGGGGCCTGGTCCTTGGGCTCAGAAGAGGTCTTCCCCTTTTCCAGCCCTTTGCCCTTATCCTTGGGTGGCTCAGCTTGTTTGCCCTTGTCACCTAGCTGGTCAGACTCCTTGGAGGCCTCAAGGTTGGCAGGAGGGACTTGGCTGGCCAGGGGTTGATCCAAGGCCTCTAGGAGTTGTGTAGGAGGAGGGTCATCCACTGGGAGCTCTCGGATATCAGGATCGTAGTATATGCTCCCAGGCAATCTCAGCTCCGAGTCAGCAGGGACTCCAGCGGCGTCCAATGCTTTGTTCCAGGTTATGTCGCAATAATCTCGACTAACCGAGGCAAATTGCTCCGTAAGCTGGGACCCTGTCTCATCCACCCCCAGCTGGTATGCAGCTTTTCTCTCAGCCTCGATTGCCTTCTTGGCCAGTTGGGCATTCTGCTCGGCCAATCGGGCGCTTTCCTTGGCTTTCTTAAGTTCAGCTCTAAGCCCTTTCACCAACTCCCACTCGATTGCCAAGTTGATCTCGGCCATATTCAGTAGCTTGCGTTGTTCTTCGGCCTGTTTTTCAACATTTTTAATACCAGCATCGAGGCTATTTTTTTGGTTAGTCATCTCTTTGAACTGCTCAGATAAATGGGCATATTCCTCCCTCAGCTGGCCCAGAGATTTCTCCGCCTCGTTCTGAGAGTAGGTCGCCGCCTAGGCCTCAAGAAAGGACTTTTTATTCCATTCCTCGGCCACAAAGATCTGCTGGGTAACCTACAGGATGGAAGTTTCGAATATAAAGCACAGAAAAAGGGAAAAAAGCAAAAGTTTCAGCAATTTAGCTAAGCAGACTGAGCTCACTTACCATGGCTAAGTCCCTCTTAAGGGATTGGAAGAGCTCCTGTTGGTTGAATCGCCTATAGGAGTCCATGTCATGGGGGAGGAGGAGTGGCTGCTGCAAGGCTTCAGCAACATAACCTGCCCTTCCCCCATCATAATTCTTGAGGGAGGTGTCCCAGGAGATTAGAGCGCCATCCAACTCCAACCTTGGAGACCAGATGCGAGGTCCTCCTCCTCGGTGGACATCTGCCACTAAGACCTCATCTTGGCTTTCAATGGACGAGGCCCTCTGGTTCCGGTGGTCTTTCACCACCTTCTGCTGCTTGGTCCCTTTGGGTGGCAGCGCTTGCCTTTCTTCAGTATCAAGGAGGGGCCTCTTCTTCTTTTGGTCTGGAATGGGCTTTAAGCCGGGGTCAGGAACCTGGGGTGGCACTGGAGGCAGATTCACCCCTGGTTGGGAAGTCCCAGTGCCTTTCTGCTTGACCTTTTTGCCCCTACCCTTCATTAAACTCTTTAAATCCATGTCGTCGCCCGGGGAGTCTTCAGGATGAGCAACTAGCAAAATATGGTGAATGCTTGACTGCCTGTCGGTCTCTTCCTTGGCGTTTGAGACCTCTATCACTCGATCTCCTCCTGAAGCCTCTCCTCTGAACTTGAATTTGTCTATTTGCTCCTCTAGCGAGGACGTGGAAGAGCCGACCCTCTCACCCTCAACCACCTGTTCGAGGGGAACTTGCTGGAGCAGCTGGACGAGAGGGGGTATACCCTGAGGGTTTGGATGGGGTACGGGTGCAAGCACGTGCAGCGCCAAAAAACCCTTCCAAGCAACGTCAATGCGATTAAGGCGATGATCTCCCTGGGTTATTGCGTTGCCGACTGGTTGGAAATTCTTTGGCTTTGCTGTGTATCTTAAAATAAGGGGAGCCGATCGGAGCTGCCCGTCCTCGCTTGCAAAAATCTCTGATCTTAATAAAAAATTAAGGGCGGCGGTGTTTGTAAGGCTGAGCCGAGGAGAAACGTGGTTTTTATCTGTTACAAGTCACAGCAGAATTTTGTTAGAGACTCGAAAATAGCAACACAAGAAGAATTAAAAACCATTAAAAGACGAGGATCCTAGGCCTATGGTTAGTGTGCCTAAATCTAACATGTCTCACCTGGCTCTCCTGGCTTGGTTGGGCAGTGCGGGCTGTCATACCATGCGCCTGAGACGATCACATAGTCGTCTTTCATCCCTTTGTTGGATTTGGGGAGACAGGAAATGAGCCTAACAATGTCGGACCGAGATTTTAAATAATATCCCGCCCCTTGCTGGCTGTGGCACTCGTACATATGTACCACGTCGAGCCAGGTGAGTCCCAATCCTAGGTGACGGTTAAGGTCCTCAATTGCTCCTAAGATCCTAAACATGTTAGGCGCGCACTGCCAAGGAGTAAGCCTATGGTTTCGAAGGTAGCTAGTGGTAATGGGACCCATGGGGATTGTCATCCCCGCTTCTAGGAAGGCGATGACGGGGATCACGACTTCTCCCGTTTTACGATCAGTCAGTATTTTTTTTGAAGGGCAATACCTCACTCCCACGTTTGGAGGTATGCGATATGTGGCCCTAAATTCCTCCAACTGGGTAGAACTGTCCACCCGATACTGGAGTTTACCCATTACGCTTAAACGGAAAAATGGAAGCACTGAGTGTAGCAACCAGGGAGTGACCGTTCAAAGGGCGAGAAAGTTGGCCGAAGAGAGGACTGAAGGCTCGAGAAGATGAAAACTTACAGGAACTAAACTGGAGATCGATCTTCAAACGCGCAGAAGGATTCTTGATGACTTTGGGAAAGATTGAAATCGGCGACTGAAAGAGCTCGGAGCAGTTGTGTGCTTGTTCTTGTTGGATGGTCTGGGAGTTGCAAAGTAAGGAAGGAATGACTTCCTCTAAGATTTTATACGAGGTCAAATGAAGGGGCAGAAGTTATTTCGCCCAAATCCCGAGGAAGAACTACGTCCGTTGGATCAATAGCCCATCGTTGGATGCAAAGGACAAGATGCCGCCTAGAGTAATTAATATGGCACTTTGGGAATACGAAAAACAACAGCAGCAATGATGGAGCATGTACATCTATACCTACACATGTGCCAGTTCAAATTTTTGTCTGTTCTCAAGCTTTTACTCCGTGACAAGTCAAAATCCTACTTTTTCTCTTCGGATGCAAGGGAAAAACTAAAATTTTGAGGGGCTATTGTGGGGGGTGAAAAGCCCAACCTAACGTATTGGGCCCAAGGCCCTATTTGAAGACTACTGTTTGTCCGAAGAGATGAAAACACTCAAGAAGAAGCCCATGTAAAAGAAGCATGTCTGGAGAGGAGCATGGTCATAATCCGAGGAGACATTCAGTTGTCCAAGGAGGCCATTATCCTCGGATCTGAAGAAGCTTGGTCCGACAGGCGTCTGGGAAGCTCAAATGATCCTCCTGACAAGTGTAATGATAGAGATGAACCTCAGGCACGCATGAAGATAGCAGGAATGGAGAAATATCTAGAAGACAAACTTCAACCACCACATTAAATGCACTGCACCTACTTTCCTGGCCGCATTAATGTGGAGAAGACCCCTGAACAGTGCACTCTCAGCTACCGCCACTCACACAAGGCTAAAAAGGATACATGATAGGACATGCGCTCAAGTGGGCGTCTAGATGATGAACAAGTGAACGATGAAGATGAAGGGAGGGGGTACTATATAAGAGGGAGAGGCCTCTGATAATTGAAGATCGAAAAAAGAAAGAAAGAAAGAAGAAAACACCATTACTGTAGCTCTAAGAACTGTAACAAACGTTCATTCAATATAATTCCTCTTCGGACGTATATGTTTGCATCTGTCCGAGCACGATTGAATGATAATTTACTCACAAGCATTACAATCCAATACTGTTTAATTCACTACTAGCCCAGCTCTTTCACCCACTCTCTACAAATTCATTGTCTTGGGTTCATTGGGCTCACAATCCATACCTTTTGGGCTTGGGCTACAAAACTTGACCCTACAGTATTTTATTGAGATTTCCATTTTTAAATCTCAATAAACTAACCATTGTTCAATTTTGGTGTAGGCATAGATTGAATCCATGATTTTTATTTTTATTTTTTGGAGAAGGAATCTCAAAAGAGTTTGCAACACTTGAAATCTAAAAATAGTTATTTGAAAGTGCACATGATTCGTTGATGTAGTTGATTAATTTATAGCATGGAATTTTTTTACTGATACTTATTAAAGTAATATTATTTTAAAAAAGAATTTTGTTTTCATTTAGATAAAGGATTTGCAGCAAATTAAGTTGCAGTAATTCCTGCAAAAAGGTACACAAGTTAATGCCTCAAATAAACACCTATCCAAACTTATATTTAAATGAAAACTTCCTTATTAAGATTGAATTTTTCACCAAATGGCCACTTGACATGTGTGTACTTCAACAAATCCTTTCTCTTTGGTTTATTTTAGATCCCCTTTTTTTGATGTGATGGGGTGTTTAGAATTAATATTTAAATCCAAATATTTTGTATCTTATTTATTATAGGAAACTCATTCATGTATTTTACAAAATAGATTTTCTTGATATGTTTAAATTAACATTTTATTTTTAAAATATCGAATGTTTAACTTTAGGACTTTAGGGATTATCTTTTTTATTATTATTTATGGGAACTTTAGGAATTATATTAGAATTTGCTTTAATTTTTTTATAATTCATGAAAAACAGCTTGTAAGGATGCCAGTTAAATGAGTATGCAAATTGCTCATCATGTATTACTCCTTTTTGATAAGGAAAAGAAGGCAAAAGTAGCATATTGAACTACTCCATTAATATGCTTAGTTTTTACTTCACAAATTAAATTTTGTTATTATGCTATAATTGATTTTGATAAAATTTATATATATTTTTAAAAAGTTACTAAAATTGATTCCATTATAAAAATCCATTGAAAAGGTACAATGGAATATTGTATTATTAATAAGTTTATCAATGAAATTTGTATTTGAATGAATGATAGTAAGTTTATAAATTCTTTTTAAAAAAAATTATGTTGGGATAAGATTCTCTTCCATTAAATCCTTCAATTTCCTCCAATTTTTATTAAATGCAAGACACTTGAAATTTATTTAATCTTGTGTGATTGATAAAAATTGAAAGAAAGTTGAATATTTAAATAGGAGTTGATCTTATTCTTATCCCAATCTAAATTAGAATAAATTAGCTTAATTAATTGGAGGAATCCCTTAGGAGATAGGGTTAGGGGTTTTGAACCCAACACCTCATGGATTTTGTGATGTTTTCGAAACCATTATACCAACTCATTGAGATTTTAATTATTTAGCTTAGATATGAGCTTGTTAATTTCAACATGAAATCAACAAAAGGTTAAGTATAAATTTGACTATTTGTTGGTAGGTCATAAGAGCTGCTTGAACTTTTTTGTTTAAAAAAAATACTCAATCAGAATTTTAATGATTCACTTGGTCGAAAACTATCGACTTAAAATAAAGTCATCACTCATTACAACTGATTTATTATGTAACAATGTAATCATTGGCATAAATTATATTGATTTATGCCACATTAATAATTTACCTTTAGTTGCCACTTCAAGAGTTTTATAGTTTAGTGATATATACTGATTTCCTTATGAAAAGAACCGAAGTTCAAACTCCCATTTTCTAGTTTGGCAAAAATTCAATCATTTAAGAAAGAAATTACTTTTTTTAAGAGGCAAAAAAAAATTTACTTTTAAGTCCCATGCTATGAACATGGAAAGAAAAGACAGAAAGTAAAAATATTCCTTGTAAGAATTGTTACTAGTATTGTAGGTGAGACTACAAGAGTTGGTAGTGAAAAACATGGTTGATTTGGTATATCTTTTATAACTTACTAGTATGTAACCCGTGTGTAAAAAATTGTAGTGGTTATTAATGTTAGCTTGAGTTATCAAATATATAGGATATTAGTTCGACTAAGACAATTAAAGGTACTAAAATGATTTTTCCTTGTAATTTTCATGATATCAGTTGTGCCAAGTTTCTCATTACATTACTATTATGTATTTAATTTTGAAAATTATTATTAGATACTACATATACAATATCAATTCACAATCATTGTACGTAAAATTCTACTAAATACAATACAAAATAAAAAAGAATAGATTAATTCAATAGTTTCTCTTGAATTGAATGGAGATAAGTGCATGAGATCGTTCAGTTTAATTACAAATTTTTAGGTTCAAGATCTTTGCATACAAAATATCTAAATAAAAAATAGTATAAAAAATATGCTCATTAGTTTAGAGAAAAAATAACAACAAAAATCTAAACAATTTAATTTTTATGGAAAGCTAACAAAAACAAAATCCGATTTTGATTCTAATTGAATATATATACACATTACCTAGTTAGTAATGGACCGTACATAATCATAATATATTACACAAATAACTTATAAATTTGAATTATTTTTAGTTACACAAAAAAATGGCCCATAAATATAAAATCATCCAAACTCTTTTTTCCTCTAGTTTTATATATAGAGTTAAATATATGATTAAGTGTTTTTTATGATTTATCTATATTGGACTCATCTTTTTCTACGCTGAATTAACTTAGTTTGCACAAAAATGAAAAAAACTTAGATTAGATGGGACACATGGAGCAAAATTAAACTCTAATTAAAATCCAATTTTTACACCGAATTAACTCACTTGGCAAAAAAAAAAAAACTAAAAACTTAGACTAAATGGGACACATGGCGCAAAATTAAACTCTAATTGAAAACCAATTTTTACGTCGAATTAACTTACTCGGCACAAAAATTTAAAGCTTAGATTAGATGAGATACGTGGCTTAGATTAGGTGAGATTATGATGGATTGCATGACACCGAGAAAGATATTTTTTTCGATATTGCATGTTTCTTCAAAGGATGGGACAAAGATTATGTTGTAAAGATATTAAATGCATGTGAATTATATCCAGGTTTTGGTATTCCGAGACTTGTTAATAAATGTCTCAAAACCATTGATCAATGTGGTAGATTGTCAATGCATGACTTGATACAACAAATGGGCAAGGAAGTTGTTTGACAACAAGAACCAGACATCCTCGGAAAACGTAGTAGGTTATGTTGTTATAAGAATTCGCTTGAAGTACTAACTAGAAATAAGGTATAAGTTATTTTTCTTCAATTATTTTGATCTTTATTTTTTTTTTATTTTTTTTCCTTTTTCACTAGGTAAAGGAATTGTATTTTTTCTTTAATTTTTTTTTCTAACATTTTATAAAATATTAGTTCATTATTATTGTAGTTGACTTGATGCTTCTCCAATTAGGGATCAAAAAACATTCTAGGCATAATGTTGCATTTGCCTCAATCAGTAGAGGTGCAACTACACACTAAAGCTTTCAGAAGGATGGAAAATATCAAATTTCTAATAGTTGAGAATGTACATATTTGTAAACCACTTGAATTTCTTCCCAACAAGTTAATACTTCTTAAGTGGCCCCATTATCCTTTTCACTGGCCATCCGAATATATTCCTCAACAACTTCTTGCTCTTGAGAAGCCAAATAGTTGCATTAGATTCCCAAAACTAATCAAGCAGGTATGATTATGTATATTTTTAAATTGAGATTTTTGTTAAATTTTTTATTTCAAATTTTGTTGTAGTTAACTTTTGATTTTTTTTTTTTCCTGCAGGAGCTTTGTTTAGAAAATATGATAAATGTCAATCTCAGTGGTTGTGAATTTACAAAATTACCTAAATTATGGGCCCCAAATTTAGAGAAATTGGACATCTCTTATTGTAAAAATTTAGTTAAATTACCTGAATTATGGGCCCCAAAATTAAAGTTTTTGAAGCTCTCTCATTGTAAAAATTTAGTTGAGATTGATGAATGCTATGGATCTCTTGAAAAGCTTGAACTATGGTTTCTCTATGATTGCATAAAACTTCAATTTCTTCCGGGCCAACTCAAGTTGAAATCTCTTTATGCTTTTCATCTTTGTGGCTACGCAAGGCTTGAGAAGCTCCCTAATTTTCATCCAGAAATGGAATGTTTACAGTATTTAGATTTAAGTGGGAATGGTATTAGAGAGGTGCCTTCATCAATTGAGCATCTCACTAAGCTTGTCGAATTAAACCTTCGTTATTGCAAAAACCTTCGGGATCTTTCAGATAGCATTTATAAATTGCAATGGTTCAGGATTTGATGACTCCTACTGCCAAATTGAGACCGACATGCAATTCTTTTAATAGCTCTTCCGGATATGGGTTTGTGTATATGAAACGACTGTATTTCGATGGCATTGAAAGCATAATTGAATTAGATCTTTTGATGAAGCCTGAGTCCATCCCCGCATTGGAATTTATAAATCTATCTAAAACCAATATTGTTACCATCCCTGAAAGCATTAGCAGATTTCACAGATTAAAATCACTTTTTATTATGGACTGCAAGCTTCTTTGTGAAATTCAAGGACTTCCACAACCGATAAGTGACGTTATTGCGGACAATTGCATGTTGTTGGATTCCCAATCATCAAGCGGGCTATTGAATCAAGTCTCTCTCTTTCTTTGAGATATAAAGAAGCAATTTTTGTTACTTTCTCTAAATACTTTAAGAGATTTTCTGAATCAAAAATATTTGAATTTTCTAATTGCATGCAGTAATAGAAATCATTGGGATTTCACCAAATAGAGTATGTGGCAGTGCAAGAAGCAACAAACTAATGGATCCACATTTCTCTAAGTACATCGAATCTAAAACTGAGGGTCCTGAATCTGAAGATGGGAACATATCAATGGATCCACATATCTCCAATGATTTCTCATCTGAATCTGAGGGCGTTGAATATGAAGATCAGGACGTTGACCGTTTTATCCATTCATCATGCACCGAGATTCCAAACTGGTTCAATCATCGAAGTGTTGAAAATTCCATATTTTTCTGGGTTGGTCAGAAATTTCCAAAATTGGCTATCTGTATTGCTATTGTACCAAAGTCACATAAGTTGATTTGTCATTTCATTGTTAACATTTCCATCAATGGTTGTAAATAACATGAATATAGGAATTCTAATCCATTGATAATGAATTATAATCCTCTATTCTTACATTCTCCAAGTCAAAGGCATCTGCAGTAGCAATTGAATGAATCATGTTGAGGTTACATATAGAACCAAGTTCTTTCCCGATAAGCCCAATCATCTCAATGGGTATTCTGGAAGGTTCGGGTCCACATAGAATGCACCTGTCCTCCTCAAGAATCTACTACACCTAACTTGCCCTTTCTAACGGCTGGACATGATGAGGAATTGTTGATTACATGCGTGAGTTGCCATTTTATGGATCTAATGGTAAAGAAGAATATCAGTCTCCTCTAGTCCATGATGATGATTGTTAGAAATTTAGACCCCTTAAACCAACCAGATTCACCTAGTTAATTAGCCAAGTGATTAACTTAGTTAATTTATGCAATTTTAGGTTATCACAATCACATAATCATATCAAAAATATAAAGCAGCGGAATAATAAATAATACAATGATATGATCACCCAAGAAACCATACGGTAAAAACCTGGGGAGGATTTGACCCACCTATCCTCAAGGCAAACCTGAATCCACTATGAAAGAATCGAAGTTCATACAAAAGGACTTACAAGCTCCCCACTTGACTTCCTAATGCTACCCACCAGTAGAACTTACTGACACGATCACGTGCAAGCTCCGAATCCACAGACTCCTTCTTTCTTGGACTCTTCAATCAAGTACAAGCACCCACGCTTGTTATTCTTTAAGCTCCAATGGCAGCAACCTTGTTGATCATCAAGATGTAGGTAATATCTCTACCTTAAAAACCCTAAGTTTATGTGAAGGAAAGCTCCTCAAGAATCTCACAAAAGATTCACATAAACTGCAAATATGAGCAATAAAGACTTAGAGAGGTTTGGGTACAAAACCCTAGATACAAAAGAGGCACACTCTTCTCTCTCTCTAAAAGCCCTAAAAACCCTACCTAGGGTTAGCTTATGATGTCCTTTAAATACTGGAAAAAAAGGATCGCGATTTGGGCTTCAAACGAATAAGTTATGGCCTTTTTACGTTTGCTGATTTTGCTGATACATGACTTTCGATCGATCGAGTC
This sequence comes from Quercus suber, assembly GCF_002906115.3. NCBI lineage: Eukaryota > Viridiplantae > Streptophyta > Magnoliopsida > Fagales > Fagaceae > Quercus > Quercus suber. The sequence goes on along the minus strand of NW_027069765.1, from coordinate 577,879 downwards.
TAATTTCTGATCGATCGAACCAGGCCGAAAGTCACTAATACTTCTGCAGCCACTCGATTCCAACTTTACATAAAAGACCTAACTTTGAGAAAGTCTAAACAAACCTAAACATATTGTTTTGATCATGGTTTGCCAACATTACACATTAGAGTTCTAAATACATAAAATCCTAAATCTTTAGAACCTAACAATGATGATGTTGATTACTGGAGTGAGTTTACATTTTATGGACCTGATGATAAAGAAGAATATTAGTCTCCTCTGGTCCTTGATGATGATGATGATGATGATGTTGATTACAGGAGTGAGTTGCCATTTTATGGATATGATGTGAAAGAAGAATTTTAGTCTCCTTTGGTCCATGATGACACATCTATGTCGTGCATGAGTTGGCTAGTTGGGCCTGTAGACAGGGAAAATTCTTGACCTATCACAAGCTGACACGTCACACCACCAAGTCCACAAAATATAGCCAATTACAAAGCACCACATATTGCTGCTAGGTTTTGCTATCATTACTCAAAAACCAACAGAAATTTGCCAAGTGTCATGCAAAAACCAATCACGCATCAGTACATGTAAGTGATGACATAATCAGCCTCGCATGTGTAAGCGATGACATAATCAACCTCGCACGTGTAAATGATGACATAAGCAGACCAATCAGGCTGTGACATGTGTCACCAATCAGACTCCGTAACATGTCACTCATCCACCCCTAAACTCCTATAAATAGAAGCCTTCCTAAGACATTTAGGAGGACATCAAGTCATCTGAAGCACTCAGAAGTCCAGAAGCTCTGCCGGAACTAAGCTCTAAAGCCTCCAAGAACTTCAACTTCGAATACGAAGAACATTCGAAAAGAAATCATCCAAATCATCTGCCTAGATCCAAAAGTTTGCGGGAATCAAGCCTAAAGTGTCTGAAAACATCAACAAATCACAAATCAGTGAAGCTCTACGGATCCAAGCTCCTAAAGCCCCGAAGAACTTCCACCATAAACCTTCAAAGATGAAGAACACACGAAGAACACGAAGAACATGAAGAACAAAAGATTTCTAACAAGCTCATAGCCGGAGATTCATTGTAATTCCGTTTCAGCAATCTTTGATCCATCCCTCAACCAAATTGAAGGATATTTTGTGTTTAAGTCACAATGACATTACCACAAATCCAAATCAACAAGTCTTGCAAGGAGATCGAATCAGAGGATCACTCTTTTGTAATCACAGAGAATTGTACCACACATATTCAATACAAATTCGCATTTGTGCAACTATTTTACTTGTTTGATTTATTTCGAACCGAGAAATTTAGTCGTCTACAGGGCCCACCACCAAGCTTTTTAAGCTATTTTGCTTTTGCTGCCCCAGAGATTTTTCTTGAAAGGGTTACTGAACTAAGGCCCTTAGACCTTAGTGCCCACCAACCTTAAACATTTCGTTTTGTTCTCTAGATATGTGATTTGGCTTAACCATCAGTGGTGGGTTTTGTTTGTTTTCAACTTCAATCGCCCAAGACTTTGTTAACTTCAGTCTCTATTTATCGTTCGATTTATTTTGCATTTGATGCCAAGGTATGTTTCCGTTTCAAGTAGCACTATTTCTTTTGCGTCTTTTACCCAACGCCAATGGATGTCATATCAACTTAGAGCATTTGCAGCAGTGGTGGTATAAAGCAATAATGCTATATTTTAGCTCCACTTTCATTAAAATGATGCTCCAGCAGTGGAGATAAAGCAAAAAAATATAGATGATTCGGTACAGTACACATCTATCTTTAGATGTGCACTGTATATTGGAGCTAAAAATAAAAAACAATATCTTAATCAGCCGGACCTCATTGTTTTTATTTTTTATTCATTTTATCAAATCCAGTCATTCATTCACTCTCAGTCTCAGTCTCTCTCGTTCATCTCTCATTCCTCTCAAGCTCCACTCTCTCAAAGTCGCCGCCGCCATCGTCAAGCTCACTCCGGTACGGTACAACTTGCTGCTTCAGCCCTAGCCTAGCGCCGACTGAAGCCCCAGCCCCAGCCCAGTGCCGACCGTAGCCCAGCCCAGCGCTGACCAAAGCCCCAGCCCAGCGCTGACTATAGCCCAGCCCAGCGCCGATCATAGCCCAGCCTAGCGCTGACCGTAGCCCAACCCAGTGCCGACCACTCTTTGCGTTCTCCACCTAAAAGGCCGAACCTTCGAGCTCCACCCTCTCTCTGTTATCTCATGCCTAGCGCCGATGTGGGTTTGTGTTTATGTTTTCCGATCTGTTGTGGGTAGTGGGCTTGTGCTCGTGGTGGTTTTTTTTTTTTTTTTTTTTTTTTTTTTTTTTTCTGCTGTGGACTGGTGGTGGTGGTGGTGGTGATGTTGGCTGTGGCTGTGGCTGATGGTAGAAGTGGTTGTGGTTGGTGCTGTGATGGTTTTTTTGAGTAGTGAAATATATTATTTTATTGTAGTGGTTATAATATTTTATTGTGATGTTTATATTATTTTATTGTGTTGAAAGCTAAAATAAATCCACTGCTGTAGTATGTGTGTAGGTAAAATAGATAAAGTAACTTTTATTGGTGCTAAATAGCTAAAATTATAGATGTGCTGCTGTGAATGCTCTTATAAGTATTTATTGTGTTTCTGTAAAAAAACAAAAATTTGGAACTGAATAAATTTCTAAACTTAAAAATTGTTATTTATAATATAATTATTTCATTTCGGTTAATTGGTCTTATCTTTTGTGTTAATGCAGTTGACTAGGATGGTTGCAGTTGAAGTCACTGGTAGGCCCCAGATTTCCTTTTGTTATGGATGTAAGCTCAATCTTGTTTTCATTTGTATGATTTTGTGTTTTTCTTTTTATTTGATTTGTCAAATTGAGATGCATAATTTCTGCTTAGCTTACCATGTGGCCTTACCATAGTGAGGAAAGATCTTGCAATTGTTTCCTAATTTTATTTATTCGTTTGGACTTGACTGTTTTCTTGATTTAAAAAATTATGTTCACCAATCGCTTTGAATCCTGACTTTTGTAGAAAATGTTTATCATTTTGAATTTTAGAAGCTACATCGAATTTGTTGGCTGTCTACAAGATTGTTTGAGATAAATCGTAAATGATTTGCATTACAGCATCACACTTGAATGGTCTGAATAATTTACTAGGTTAGCTGGTCATTTAAGACATGCTAACCAAAAATTAAAATGGTTGTGCATTTTAATGTCTTTGGTTGGGTCTCTGGAAGAATATAGTTCGTATTTGACTGGTTGAAGAGCTGATTTTCAAAGATATAATCTAGAAGCACAGGTCTTTAATATTTTTTGTTCTTTCTCTTTTAATTAGGAATTTTTGATATAGTGAGGATTGCAAGGCCACGATTTCATTTTTGTTTGCATAACAACTGTAGTGGCTATTTAACTCTTTTATTCCTTAAGTTTTTGCATTAAAAATGATCTTTCTATCCTTTAGGATCCTGTGTCCACATTTAATACCCAATTCTCTAAAGGTCAAACTAAATTTTCAAAGTAGGACTCAGTCACACTATTGCCATTAGAATACAAGACAAGCATTAATGGGAAAGCTCCAATTTCAAGTCAGTCTTGTGCAAGAAGAAAGGATAGTTGAAAAATGAAAATCAGCATTTACCACGTTAACCCACTTCTGAATTCTGCAGATGGTTATAAGCTACAAGCATCTCAATCTTCATGGCATACTGTGAACTGAAGACAAGGGCAGTCTAGCAAATTTTTTGTGGAACCTTTAAAAAAAATCCTAGACCCGACTGAGGTAAACTTGAAGCTCCTTCCCTGCACATTGATGAAGTCACCTAGGCCTGACTCGGTTTAACCGACATTACAAATTGCTCTTAAGTGAAGCAATACAGGATCAAGACTCAAAGAACTGTCTCTTGGCATGCTTGTCCTCAGGTAAATAATATCCATAGACATTTTTCCATTCAAGAACTTGCCTCAATTCAACTTTCTGCATAAACATCATATTTGATGAGAAAAAGAAGTATATCTTCTGTAATCCAATGCAGAAGTTCCAATTTACCCATTGCCAGATTTTTGTTATGAATTTTAGCTGTGATTCGGTTGGCACTATATGTCACTTAACTTCTCAAGCCACAAAATACATGGCCATAAACACTCTTCACAACTTAGAGAAACAAAGATTGATTATAAGAAAACTGCTAGTACCCATCCCAATACTCAAAAGACAAAAAAATGCTAAAAAATAAAAAGGTTCAATGCGTAATATATATTTACGCTAAAAAATACCTTTTCATTAAAAAGGTTCAATGCATGAAAACATCCTAGAAATTATATATTGATACAATGACTACTAGTACAGATTCACGCTACTTTCTGGGATGTTTTCATGTTAATTTTTAACGAAATTATATATTTATCTAAAAAATAAAAAGGCAACGGGATTTTCAATTCCCACAGAAGCTAAATGGCTGGTAGGAAATGGGAACTCAATTCCTAATGACTATGACTTTTGGATGTAAGATCCAATGTGTGTGGGGGAAATTATCCACATATTACAAGGGCTTTTGATTTTTTGGACCAAGCTACAGCACAATGAAATTGTGCATTAGTGAGGAATTGATAACTCTATTATTTGAAAGATCTAACTCTTAGGTCAGGAAGTGCAGTTAAACTGATTAGGCCCCATGAATCAGTCAGGTCTCTTTACTATCAACCAAGGCTACTAGCTTCTCTATAGTGAATGCTTATATGGAAGGAGCAGAACTTTGAGATATAGTTCTTAAATGTGGGCCGGCCTATGTAAGCTTAAATCCTTTCTAAAAGTGCTTGTTTTTCTTTTGGAAAGTATCAAATGATATTCTTTCGGTGAGAAAAGAGTAAATGTTCTCCTTGGTTTGACTCTTCACATCCAGCCTGTCTATACTATCCTATGGCATGACAATGAATTTCTTAGAAATGTTTTGCTTCATTTTCAGGTACAATGTCCATTTTCTATAGTTTTATCTAGCAAAACCCTGACAGATTTTTCACTGTGTCACTATCAGCTCTGTGGGGATGTGGCAAATGCATCATGTATGAAAAAAAAAAAAAAAAAAAAAATTTTTCTGTTTTTTCTTTTTCTTTTTTTCTTTTTTTTTTGGGTTGAATTTATTGTTGTTTTCATCCCTCTATTTTTGTCTTGTAAATTGTATTGAAGCTCTTAACAAGGTGCTTCCAAAAGGAATGTAATGAGAGAATGTAATTTGAGAAAAAAAATTTGAAAATTTTTTTTCTTTTCAACTAACCAAACATGTTTTCCACTTTGAAACACATAAGAAAATTGTTTTTTGCTTTTTTCTTTAAAAACAAGAAATTAAAAATAGAAAACAAAAACAGTTACCAAACATAGCCTACATATCAAAGTTAAAAGAAATGTGGAGGTAAAAGAAATCATTTTGTACATTTTTTAAAATTCAAGCCACTAAAAAATTTTAGGATATGTTTGGTAACAGTTTTTGTTTTCTATTTTCAAAAACTTGTTTTTGGGAATATAAAGAAAAAACAATTTTCTTGTATTTTTGAAATAAAAAACATGTTTGGTTAGTTGAAATCAAAATGTTGTTTTTAGTTTCCTTCACAAATTAAGTTTTGAGAACAGTTTTTGTTTTCTATCCATTTTGAGTTGCCAAACAAGTTTTTTAGTCTCAAAAATAGAAAATTGCAAAAATCTTAGGATATGTTTGGTAACAGTTTTTATTTTCTATTTTCAAAAACTTGTTTTTGGGAATATAAAAAAAAAATTTCTTGTATTTTTAAAATAAAAAACATGTTTGGTTAGTTGAAATTATAAGACTGTTTTTAGTTTCTTTCACAAATTAAGTTTTGAGAACAGTTTTTGTTTTCTATCTATTTTGGGTTACCAAACAAGTTTTTTAGTCTAAAGTCTAAAAAATAGAAAATTATTTTTAAAACAGAAAATAAGGGGAAAAACAGTTATCAACAAATACACTTAGTTTGCTCTCATTATCTATGAATACTACTAAACTGAAGCGTCTAACTTTTTGTCGATCTTCTACAATTATGCCATGTAAGCTTTAGAGGTCTCACAAATTTACATATCACCATTATTAACTTTTTCTTATATGTGATTCATGTATATGATGGTTTCTGTAGCTCTCAGACCTCATGACCAATCTGGAAAAGGATTGGCCATCACTTAGCTGCCCAAGAAGCAATGGGCTTTAGGTTCTGGTCACGTGAATGGGAAAAAATGGGACATGCTCAGAATCTCAACTTGGCCAGCATGAATACTTTGAAGCAGTTCTCAATCTAAAGAAGAAAGTAAACCTCCTACAAATACTTAGGATTGCAAGAATTGAACCAGATGATGGATTTTACAGCTTAGACAACATTGTAAAAGCAGTAATAAAAGGGCATTGGGCACACCCCTAGGATAGGGTGCAATAAAGATTCAGATGGTAATAGCCACTTTACCAAATCTACTTGTGTTTGGACAGTTCTGGGGCAGAAATCATTTTGAGTATCCAGTGCCTCCAAAAGGAAGATGTGCTTCAATAAAATATCATGACACGGATAAAAGACTAGTATATATAACTATTAGAATAAATATCGATCAGCTCCTTCACTCTTTATCTTGCCTATTCAATTTTTTTTTTTTTTCCCTTCCTCCCTAATAATTTTGAATTTTCTTAATTCTATGGGGGTATTGTTCAATGGCAATAGCAATACTGCACCTGCAAACATTACCATGCACTCTTGGCTGCTTATGGATATGGATTTGTGTGTATGAATCGTAAATTAAAAGATTGGTTACGGTAACTAAACGTAAAAAGGCTCCAAAAGTTTCAAACAAACACCTAAACAAAAGTGTATGTCGTATTCAGAAGATTCAACTATGAATTTATACTCACTCCTAGAGGACATTATCAATAAATAATGTCCTTGTAAAGAAAAAAAAGTCTCATTCATTTTCTTAACAAGGAAAATCTTTCATCCATTTATGAACTCTATTACCTAGGAAATAAAGTTTTTTTTTTTCCTGAAATTTTAAGATACCTATGATCTATATTCTATATCTTCACTTTAATCTTCAGTTAAATCAGTTAAAAGATATATTAAATAAATAAATAATTCAGTTTTTTGTTGATGAAAATAAAAATAAAAATTCAGTTATAAAGCCATTGTTTTGGAACTTCACTAGCCCACTGCTCCCTCAAAGAAGACAAAGACGCTACTTTGAGACCACCAATTGAAGGAAATAGAAGGCATTTGCTTCTCTTTGTTTGAATAATTTTTCCCTCATTGGACAAAATTATGGAAGGTTAAGTTTATGTGAGAGTCTTTATTTATGGACGAATGGGGTCAAAGAATCTTAATTGGGTTCCTTTTGGGCTTTGTCATAGCTAGGCATGAGCTTGTTAAGAATCCATTGTGTTTTCTTTGCATAGTACATATAGTCATATAGAGTCCCAAAGGTTCGGGGATATTACATGTACTTTTGGGTTTGTAATAGCTAGGCATGGGCTTGTTAAAGAATCAATTTACACTCCTAGGATATGAGTTCCACACAAGTCTAAAATCTAGTTCTTGAGAAAGAGAATAACTGCATTAATATTATTGCGATGGACTGGTGACGGAGGTGAAACGAAACACCTAAGTAGAGCTAAAAATTAAAATTTAAAAAAAAAAAATAAAGAAAGAAAAGAGAGGCACTATCCAACATATTTTTTGGATAGTTTAAGACCAATTACGTACAATTTGCAATCTCCAAATTTTCTTCCGCCTCTCCTAACAAAACTTTAAGACCATTTATTCAAGATTAGTTCAAAGTACAAAAATTTGTGATTAAAAAAAAAAGGAAAAAAGGAAAAAAAAAAGAAAACATGAGAGCTTACGTGGTTTGGCCTTATGGCCTATATTTACAAGACAAGAGCCTAAAGAGCTATATTTTCTCATACATTTTATTGATAATACATCATAATAGAATCCATATTTATAATGGGATTACAATATTACGTACAAAAGTATAAAAAAAAAATTAGAATTCTAATTGCATATTGATTTTTTTTTCTCAATCCAACAAATTTTTTAATAATTAATCCCATAAATTTTATCTTGAAATCAATGTAGTGATTTGGTCTTCAATGACTTTTTGTTTTTTTGTTTTTTTTTTTTTTTTGGAGGGGAGGTCTTGTTCCTTTTCTACTGCTATGGGTAAGCCTTAGTGCCATTTTTTTTGTTTTTGTCTCTCTCTCTCTCTCTCTCTCTCTCTCTCTCTCTCTCTCTCTCTCTCTCTCTCTCTCTCTCTCTCTCTCGACATTGAATGTTGCCTGCACTTGCAATTTCTATTAGCAATTTAAGAATGGAAATCTACATAATCATTATTAGACTAATAAAAATCATTCTGGTGAAGTTTATGAAACAAGTTATCTAGAACCATTAATTTTTCCTTGATAAGTGTCTTATAAAATGTATGCTTTTCTGCATAAACAGTTGAAGTTAGCACTGTTGTTTATCAACAAAGCTAAAGTGCTACGAAAACTTCCTTTTGAAAACTAATTGATTTAATAGATTAAAAGTAATTGTTGAAAGCTTTTTGTTTCGATCTCTTCTTCTTTTTTCTTTTTTCTTTTTTTTGTTTCTCTCTCTCTCTCTCTCTCTCTCTCTCTCTCTCTCTCTCTCTCTCGACATTGAATGTTGCCTGCACTTGCAATTTCTATTAGCAATTTAAGAATGGAAATCTACATAATCATTATTAGACTAATAAAAATCATTCTGGTGAAGTTTATGAAACAAGTTATCTAGAACCATTAATTTTTCCTTGATAAGTGTCTTATAAAATGTATGCTTTTCTGCATAAACAGTTGAAGTTAGCACTGTTGTTTATCAACAAAGCTAAAGTGCTACGAAAACTTCCTTTTGAAAACTAATTGATTTAATAGATTAAAAGTAATTGTTGAAAGCTTTTTGTTTCGATCTCTTCTTCTTTTTTCTTTTTTCTTTTTTTTCTTTTTTTTTTTGTGGGTGGTAGTTGGGTGTGGGGGTGTGGAGGAGTTGAACGACTAAGAGTCTTTCGTAGAATCATTCAAACTAGTTCAAGAGAGTTCACAAATAATAAACTTGATTACACATGCCTGAGAGAAATTTCATTTGTTATTAAGGACTTCAAAACCTTGAAAACAAAGTGTTACAAGGTGCACTCCTGTCACGCCCCAAACCCGATACCCAGATTTGTGGCTATGACCGGCATGCTAATATCAAGCCTAAACCTGATATTAACAAGAACCAACTTAGCTTTTTCAAACTTTTATCAAAAGCTTCCCTCTTTCTTTCATTCTTGTTTCTTTACTTAAATGATATAACTTTTCACTTGATATTTAGAGCATCTACATTGTACTCAAAGATTGACATATTCCACCAATTGTTCAAATTCGGAATTTCACATAATACATCTCTTAATACTTAGGTATACACTTTTATTAGATCCTAAAATACACAATGCTACAAATCTAAACATCATATTGCTAATTTAGGATCTATACATATAAAACTAAAACCAGCTCCTTCCAAAACTCGACTAAGGCTCTCTCTGCTCCAAAATAAAACCTGCTAACTGAAAGAGTGGAAGGGGTGAGCTACACAGCTCAGTAAAAGTAAGATATATGAGAATTTAATAAGGATGCATGTAAATCAATTCATTTCACTTTATCGACGTTCAGATAGGAGAACATCATTTCATGCATAGTATTTTATACTATTTATAATAATAGCTTATACGCTTTTCGTAGGAAAATAGTTATTCCTCCTTTCCTTATCAGAATAATTTTATCAAAGCCTTCCAGATTAAATTTCTTTCATTTCTTACAAAGTCATTATATATATTTTCAATACAAAATAATCATTTAACTTAAATTGGATAATCGGTAACTTTGTCTTAAACTGGAAGCATCTTATATAATAATAAAACTTTCATTCATAAACTTCTTCTTATAAAATATTATAACTTTCATAATCATAAAACTTAACGTTTCATAAAGAAAAACAGATATCAGATAACTTCTTAACATAACTTTTACTTTCATAAGAAACTTTATCTTTATAGCAAACAGAACTTCAGAACTTTTATCTTTAATGAACAGCTTTCTTTTCATTCGAAACTTCTTCTTTTCATGAGAGCTTTTACTTTTCACAATGCATTTAAACAAAATAATTCTCTCATGATTAATAACGTAACATAGTTGTTCATAACATATTGGTTAGTCCATATCTGATAAGTCTGTACAGAGAAGGCCTCATCACATTTGGATGCCCTCGTGTGTATGATATTGTCCCCTTTGGGAGGCTTGATGGCACATCCCCTCCAGGTTTTGTTCCTCCCTGCCATCCGTACACATTGGGGAGAAGGCCTTGTCCATATTAGAGTTACAAGCAACCCCATTTCCTCTACTTTAGATGGCCAAACAGATAACATTTTTCCATGAAAAGCTAGTAATTAACCCCTACTAGCCGAGTTCAGATCACCAGAGGACATAACCCGAAAACATTTCATACATTACATCATACTGAAATTTCTTATTTTGTATAACATTTCATAACAATAGCATTTCCATTCTTTTCTTTAAACATCATGTTCATGGAATTAGTCATAGCATCAATATGCTTAAATCATACGCATAGGGTTTCGAAAGCCCACGAACATATCTTTGTTTGAATAATGCTTACATGTCATATCTCTAATCAAAAACATTTTAATGCATAATATACTTTAAAATAACCTCATGACTTACCAAATGCTTACATAACTTATCCCTTACCTGAAAGTAGAGGAACCGAGAGCCTAAAGTCGAAGGAGCTTAGACCTGGCGATTGGTAACACCTAAACCAAAATCAAAGCTTATTACTATCCATTATTCCTTAACATAAATTTACACATTCATCTCAAAGCCTATCTCTTAGAATCAAGGAGATCCTAATTCCCACCTCAAAGAGGTTCCCCCAAACATATAATGCACACATCAATAAATGAAGTACCAAACTAAGGAAAAATCAACATTCTCATATTTATCTCATAACTCTAGAAGAGCCAACTTCATCTCAAAGGATGCTTGGAGATTAGGGCAATAATGCATGCATAACATAGAATCCTTTTAAGTATAGTCATGTAACTATATACATTCATATGGTAACATACAACACGTCGGACAAAATAGCTTCATAAATACAACAGTCACATGGTTTAGAACCCTTCATTTGAGTACTAAACCTCAAAACAAGTTACAAAAAATTAATCTATGATCGAGACATACCAAAAGATAAGCATATTTAATTATAGCTCAAAACATTTACCCTAGCTATAGAATTAAATCCTCAAAGTTAGGCATGTCCCTTACTGTTTACTGTTTTATTCCAGCAGCATATGCCTCATTTGTAAAATAAAAACAGGCTATCAAAACACATCCAAAATTCATGAAATTTTACCGAGAAACTCCCCTGTATGTCTATTACATACCATAAAAAATTTCGTAGTCAAATAATAAAACCATAATTTATTACAAATCATACAAGGCAGCATGCACGAATCTGTCCTGACAGAATTTCTTGTAACTTATAAATTAAACCATTATTTTTATATTGATCCAAATGCTGTGAGACCAATTCCATAACAACCGTATATGTCTTAGCTTTCATAGAAAATAACCCTAGCATCCAACTTCACAGAATATGATTTAATACATATTTTTCTTGTTGTAAACATCAAATCTGTCACAGGGACAGCTTCGGTGCATGTTCTTTCTAAAATCATCAACAAATAGCAACAGGTCTTAATTTCATTTGGGTATTTTTATACCCATAGTATACATATTAAAATATGTTAATAAGCATTCAATAGACCACAATATCATCAACTTTTAAATTACTAAAACAGAATCACAAAGTCAGCTTCTAAAATCAGAACAGAGGATGAAGAAATAGAAATAACAAAACAATTGTACTGTCCAAAATACACAAAATCAAATGAAGTTTTAATTACTTACCCACAAAACCTTAGTGTTAGGCTCTTAATTTCATCTTTAGAGAGGGAGGGCTGCCGTGTAAGAGCAAAGAGAGAAAAGAGAAAGAAGAGCAAAGAAAGAGGAAAAAGAAGTAGAGAAAGAGGGCTGGACTTTCCAGTCTGATGCAGCCAGAAAAATAGGATAGGGAGAAGACTTTTGGGGCACAAAAGAAGATAAGAGATGTAGACAACTGGGGTGGGATACGTGTGGAGCTTAGGAAAAATCTAACCACCCACTTTTCCAACTTTCCTGCATTCACACTCACACTTTTCTACAAAAATAATTTCTTACTTTCACACTTACACTTTTCTACCAAGAATAATATCACTTTACATATATATATATATATATATCTTTACCTTAATACACTTAATTAAACACCAACAACTATATATGTCTAATAACTTAAACCACTTAATATAACTTTGCACATACTTAGTATATACTTATAATACAATTAGTCATTAAATTATTTATAATCTTTACAATTCTTATTTAAAAGGTATTATAAAATAATATGCTTATCAAATACTCTTATATTAATTATAGAAAGGAAGTGATTAAAATAATAATTAACTATTTAAACACATAGTTTAACTATTAATTTGGGTCGGGGTGTTACAATCCCTATTCAAATTTTAAATTAGACAGTTCATTCACTAACTCCCAAAACCCAACTTGAATTCATAAATAAGGGCATGTTTGATAGACTGTAATTAACACTATAATGCAATAATTATTCATATGGTTTAGTTATTCTTTAGTTTGTTTATATTTTTATTATAATGAATAGTCAATCGTTATGAATAGCTATTTTTCAAAATGAGGAATAATTATTACTCTCTAAAAAAGGTTGTATTAGCTATTTCTTAGTAAGTGCAATAATTTCTAAGATTAATATTGTAGGGACAAGGCCCAAAGGAAGCACAATGGGCCTTGGGCCTTACCTTGGATCTTTGTGTGTCCGAGGGGAGACCAAACAATATAAGGGCATTCCAACTCAACACCTCACGAACAGGGGGAAAAACGAATGTTCCGAGGAGAAGGGCCTCCTCAGACTATGTCAGCATCGTTCCTTCACCCGTTCTAGCAACTGAAGTGAACTTAACAAGGGAATTAATAATGTCAAGGACATGCCACACGAGCTCGCAAGATGGAAGGAAACAAAAGATATCTAAAGAGTGGGTTGTGCCTCTGCATTAAATGCGTTGTAGCTACTTTTCAAGCCGCATTTATGTGGAGAAGACCTCTTAACAGTGTTTCCTTAGCCACCATGACTCACAGAGAAGCTAGAAAAGGTGGCTGATGGGACAGGTACTCAAGTGGTCAAGAGGATTATTGACAAGTGTAGGGCAAAGATTGTCTATAATAGGCTATATATAATAAGAGGGATTCCCATGTAAAAGGGGAGAAAAAGGTAGTACTTGTAAGCATTAATATTGGCTGATACAAAGAACGTCCTCCTCGGATCAAGCATTAACCCAGTATTGTATGTACAGTTCCTGCGTGATTGTCCATTAATGCCATATTAGCCGCTAGAATCCTTGTTTGAACCTAGCCCTTTAACCCATTTTCTACAAATCTATTGTATTTGGCTCATTGGGGCATCACCCAACTCTGTTTGGGAACAAGCTCCAAATTGTGACCCTACAAATATATGTTCAAATAAACAAACTTTCTATATACATGTAACAATAATTTAAAAAAATTCATAAAAAATAACACATATCTCTCTCAAATTTTTAAAAAAAAAAAACCAATTTTAAGGAAATATAATTATATAAGTAAGATATTTCTTAAAATAAATTTTAAATTTTATTCTAATGTTATAACTTACAACCAAACTTATGAATCTATTTAGTTATTACATTACAACACATTTTATACTTAGTAATATATATTACAATTTCTATTGTATTCTCCATTCAATGTACTAAACATGGCCTAACTTTTCATTACATGTCAAAAGACAAAAAAAGACATTTAAAAATTGTATATATTTATTATGCATCGAACTTGCAATTATAATATTGATACAATGATTACATAGTACTTACCAACCCATGGAAAATAGAAGCAAATTACTATCACATCCTGAAACAGAGGTTGGTTGCATATTCACGTTACTTTCTAGGAAGTTTTCACGTTAAATAAGAAGTGAAAAAAAAAAAAAAATTGTACTTGAGTCAAGCTGCGTACTGAGGTAGCAACTTTCTTAATTTCTAATGAAATTATATATATATATATATATATAAAAGCAAGGTACTTTCTTTTCAAATTAGTATTTTGTGGATGTAGAAGTATTTGTCAACATATGATGACTTATAAGCACTGTATTGGACTTTTGGTAAATTTCATAACAATTGACATGAAGGTTCTTGGACTTTCTTTTCAATTTGAGGACAACCTTCTTCATTTGTTTTTTGTTTTGGTTTTTTTTTTTTTTTTGACACATTGTTTTGGTTTTTTTATAGTTAGATAGCTCCAAGAAATAAAAATTTAATATCAAAATATTAACTTGACATGACTTACTTCTTTTTCTTTTTTTTTTAAGTTGCATGCAATTGATTGCAATTTTTTCTTGTTGAGTTTTTGCTTTTGGAAAGCACAAAAATGTGTTTCCTTGCTTTCGGCCATGTCCATGGAGCACCTCCTAGCCAAACCCACATCCCAAATACCCATTGTGTGTTTGAGTCACCACCACAAAATCGTCAAGCCCAAGCAATCAGCCCACATCATAATCCAAAAACAGCAACCTAAGCTGCCATGAGACTTGAAATAAAAAACTTTATATAGTTCTTAACATCTTTTTTTCTTATTTCTTTCCATACATATAAAAGAATAAAAACGAAAAAAAAAAAAAATCAACTCAATACAAGTTGAGTAATACAAAAATCCATAAATTTATAATCTAATACTAATAGTCTAATAATTCCATATATAAATGAAAAAAAATATATGTATACATTTTATGCATGGAATTCACCAACTAAAACCTAGCATCTTAGGCTTAGCTTGTAATCTTCATTTACAGATGTATGTGCAATATCATTCAACATGCACTTACTCATTGTTTTAAAAAGTAGATAACACAGAAGTGGATTACACAAGATTTGCCAATTATGAAGAAAAAACTCTGTAAGAGACTAGTTACATTTAGTATGCCAATTCATCATTGTGGATCATTCCATTTTGGAAAGAAAAAGAAGGTTGCAACAATTGTTTAACTATTTAAAATTTTTATATAGTTTTACACAAAACTTAATTTTTCTTATTGGGGTAAAATGAATTTTGTAAATATTTACATTGCTTTTAAAAAGAAAATTTATTAGTTTTTTTGCAATATGGTATTATCAGTGAGTTTTTCATCAAATTTTGTATTTGAGTTAATGATAATAAGCTTTGGAATTGTAAAAGACTTTGGATTAGTTTCAAATGGATATGAAGTAGATTTAAATGAGAAACTAGTTGTTCTATGAGTTTAAAATAGTTTCAAATTACAGAAATTTGACACAAAATTAGGGTGAATTTGAAATCTACTTTGAAGCCATTGGCACATAATTTGAATGGGTTAGATATTTTACATTAATGAGATCAACTAATGTTGCGGGGGTGGACTAGATAAAAGCAGTTTGCCCATGGGCTTCGAGACAAAAAGGAAGAAAAAAGGTAAAGAAGAGCAAGACCAGCCCGGCATATGTAAATTCCCACCATCACCTCCACTTATCCCGGATAATTAAGACCCCTCCTGCCGTCTGATCAGCATCTAGAGCAACCCAATCCTCATCAGGACATCTCCACAAGTTGCAAACCATCTATCTATCCATAATAGCAAGTTTCATTTCTTGTAAATAGTAAATACTACATCACTCTTCCAATCATGTACCAGATTTCTCACCACGAGATGCTTTAAGGGTCACTCAAATTGAATCAAAGGAAGCCCAACCAGTTTACTAAAGCCACAAATTCTATTTTCACCCACCTTGAAAACTAAATGATCATCAATACACACTACCTGATTAGCACCGTCCAACACCCCATCAAAGCCAACTCGATTAATAGGAATGATCATCATCAAAGGACCATAATCCAAAAAAAATTATCACCCCTGTTCAACTAGCGAAAGCTCTTATATTATATTATTAAACAAAAAACTGAACAAAAGTTTTAATTAAAAACTTGACTCTTTGAATTATAAAACTATACCAGAATCAGTGACACTAGTGCACACAAGCACCTTTCTTTCACTGTACACACGGCCCTTACCAAATACAATTGCACACACTGACACCTTACCCCTAGACACCTAGCTACTAACACTATAACCACTCTTGACTTTTTTTTCTTCACTGAATCACTTCACACACTACACATCATTCCACTTCACACGTCTCTCGGTTCGCCTTTGCGTCTCACACACCACACTTCAGTCATCATTACATCCATTTATACTAGATATATGTCGGTTAAGAAACCGACTTGAAGCTTCTAGTCTATATTTTATTGCCAATAAAATAATGGCTTTCTCAATCCTTCTAGACAATTTGAAAATGTGTGGCTGAACTTAAACTAAGCTTAGAGAATTTCGGAGAAACAAATTGAGGGAAACCTTAGAAATTTTTAGAGACAAGAGATTAGAGTAATTTGAAATATTTTGTAATTTTAGATAATAATCACATTATAATAATATTACCTTAATGTGATGCATATCACAGCAAACTGAACACTCCTTATACGTGATGTTACGAAAATTTGATATTTCATGTTAATTATTTATTAGATGTATTATACCCATCCAAAAAAATGTACAAGTATTGTAGACTTTCTAATCTGACTTAAAAAAGAATAATGCTACAAACATAACAATTTTTACAACATGTTAACAAATTATTATTGGAGTTTATTTTCGCTAATCAATCACATTACTTTTTAACTTATCATTAAAAACTTGATATTTTGATAGTTACAAATTTTTATTTGTACCTCTAGAGATGTTTTAAAAACCTCTTAAAAGCTAATGAAAAAAGTTCATTTTTTGTTCCCTTAGCTTATTTTGTGCTTAAATCTATTTATCTCACCCTTTAATAATTAAAAAGAAAAACAAATAAACTAGTATTTCATTTTTAAGTAAGAGCATTTTTAGCAGTTTTTTTAAATTTTTGTAATTTTTAGAGAGTAAACAATTACTTTTGCTGTTTAACTATTTACTTTTTAAATACACTTTTTAATAGACTCTTTATCACTTTTTTAATCTTGTGGGGGAGAAAAACCCAGCCCAACTTATTGGGCCCAAGGCCCTGAATGAGGAACACTCTTCATCCGAGGAGATGAGGCCTTCAGTCGGAAGCCCACGCCAATGGGGGACGCCTGGAGATGATCACGAATACCATCCGAGGAGATGCTCATATGTCCGAGTAGTCATGCATCCTCGGATCCGAAGAGGTTTGATCAAACACGAGTATGGGAGGTTCAAGTGATCTATTTGACAAGTGTCAAGAGGGAGAGGAACCTCGGACACACATAAAGATAACGGCAACAGAGAAATATCAAGGAGGCATACTTATTTGGTCTTAAATGACTTTTTCTTTTGTTTTTTTTTTTTTTTTGGAAGGGAGGTCTTTTTCCTTTTCTACTGCTATGGGTGAGCTTAGTGCCATTTTTTGTTTTTTAAGTCTCTCTCTCTCTCTGTTTTTCCACTGCTTCTAGACATTGAATGTTGCTTGCACTTGCAATTTCTATTAGCAATTTAAGAATGGAAATCTACATAATCATTATTGAACCACTAAAAATCATGCTGGTGAAGTTTATGAAACAGGTTATCTAGTACCATTATTATTTTTCCTTGATAAGAGACTCATAATTAAAATGTATGCTTTTCTGCATAAAGAGTTGAAGGTTAGTACTGTTGTTTATCAACAAAGCTAAAGTGCTACTGCAGCTTCCTTTTGAAAAGTAATTGTTGAAAGTTTTTTGTTTCTCTTCTTCTTCTTTTTTTCTTTTTTTTGTGGGTAGGGGGTGGGTGTGGGGGTGTGGAGGAGCTGAACGACTAAGAGTCTTTTGTTGAATCATTCAAAGTAGTTCAAGGGAGTTCACAAACAATAAACTTTTTTTTTTTTTTTTTTTGAGAAAGAAACTACTGCTTTTATAAAATCAGCCAAGTCCGGCAAAGAGTACATCAACTAAGTGTGGTGGAACATCCTCCACCCACACTGACAAACCTCTGACATTTCTTGCATGTCTAGCTAGGTTATGAGCTATTTTATTACCACTTCTGCGTACATGGGAAAAATTTATGCAAGTACTTGAAACAAGCATGGATTTAGCTGACTCCAGAAGGTGGCCAAACGGAGAGAATGAAGCTTCTTTGTTTCGGAGGGAATTAATCACTACTTCCGAGTCTCCTTCAAGAACAAAATCTGTTATACCCAGTTCTTGTGCAAAGACTAATGCCCTTGCTGCTGCCATGGCTTCCACAATATCCGATGAGAATGACAGAGGGGCTTGTTCAGAAAGCGAGGCAATCGCATTTCCTTGACTATCGTGAACGACCACTCCCAATCCAGCCTTGCCCAACTCCGGAAAAACGGCTCCGTCAAAATTCAGTTTAAGACAATTCGGTGGGGGCGGACTCCACTGAGCACGGGGTTGAGGTCGTGATGTTACTAAAGGCTGACTGAGGGATTGTTGACTTTGTTGAAAGGTAGCCAAGGACTGGATAGCTTGTTGGAGGACCTGTGATTTGGGAAAATCATTGGAACTGACTCGGAGTTGATTGCGTCGATACCAAATCGTCCACAACACCATGGCCATTAGTTCTAGATTTTTCCTTTTCTCGTGCAGTACACTAATCAAGTCTCTGGTGTTAGAGATAGCATACTGTCTTCAATCTTCAAAACCTGGCACCACCTCCCAAATTTCATCAAGCATGGCACATTCCCATACCGCATGGATTGCCGTTTCGGACTCCAGACCGCACTGCTCACATTTGTCTTCCAATAAGATCTTCCTCCTCATCAAGTTATGCTTTGTTGGTACAGCTTCCTTGCACACTCTCCATATGAAATGCCGCACTTTGTTAGGAACGTTAAGCCCCCAAATCTGATTCCAGATGCCACTTTGCTGTTGCTGGTTGACTGTAGGAAGCTGCACAGAATTGAGCTTAGTTAGAAACTTTGAGCCTGAGCTTACAGTATACTTACCTGAGGGGGTGAAAGGCCAAATGATCTTGTCTTCCACAGCAGTGCGGCTCAATGGAATGCTGAGAACCAAGGCAGCTTCATCTAGTGACAATAAACCATGCACTAAATTCAAGTCCCACGTTCTTGTGAGTGGATTGATGAGGTCCAAAACTCTCCCATCTTCAAAGCCTGGGACAATATCAAATAAGACACGTGGATGCTCCAAAGATGGCAACCATGCATCATTCCATATGCTAACAGCCTCTCCACAACCAATCCTCCATCTTGCTCCCTTGAGTAGAACATCTCTTCCCTTTAAGATGCTATTCCAAGCGTGTGAACCGGTGCTAGATTCTTGAGCCTCCCAAATGCTACAATTTGGAAAAAACTTCGTTTTGAAGACTCTATAGAAGAGGGAGTCTTTATTATGAAGTAATCTCCAAGCTTGCTTAGCCAAGAGAGCATCATTAAAGTTGGCTAGATCATTGAAGCCCATACCACCTTCATTTTTTGGGAGGCAAAGTGTTTCCCATTTTACCCAGTGAACTTTCCTTCTTTCACCCTTTTGGCCCCACCAAAATTTACGTATCAAACTCTCAATTTATGAGCAAAGACCCAAAGGAAGTTTGAAGCAGCTCATAGTGTATGTCGGAATAGCTTGGACGACTGCTTTGATTAAGATTTCCCTTCCGGCCTGTGAGAGGAGTTTCTCCTTCCATCCTTGAAGTTTTTTCCAGACTCGCTCCTTTATATAGTTAAAGCTTGCTTTTTTGTTTCTGCCCACCAGTGATGGTAAACCCAAGTATCTCTCATACTGAACAATTTCTGGAACCCCAAGTGTCAACTTTATCTGGTTTCTGATGTCATCACTAGTAGATTTACTGAAGAAGATTGTTGTCTTGCTTCGGTTAATCTCTTGGCCTGAACATCTTCCATAAACTGCCAATAAATCTAGAACTCTTTGACACTCCTCTAAGGTGGCCCTGCAAAACAACAAGCTATCATCTGCAAATAAAAGGTGCGTTAGTCGTGGACTATTTCTACAAAGAGAATAGCCCTTGATGTGGCCCTGTTGAGAGGCTTGATTGATCAGCCCATTTAGGCCCTCAGTGCAAAGTAAGAATAAGAATGGAGAGAGTGGGTCTCCTTGTCTAATGCCTCTAGTTGGAGTGATCATGCCTTTGGGTTCTCCATTTACCAATACAGAATATGTCACAGTTTTAACACATAACATCATAAGGTGGATCCAATGCTCATTGAAGCCCATTTTTTCCATAACTGAAGACAGATAATCCCACTCCACTCTGTCATATGCTTTACTCATGTCAAGCTTGATGGCCATATAATCATCCTTCCCTGTGTGCTTCTGCATACTATGTAAAGATTCAAAAGCTACCAAAATATTGTCAGAAATGAGGCGACTTTTTGTGAAAGCACTCTGATTCTCAGTAATAATATTTGGCAAAATTTTCTAAAGTCTATTTGCTAGCACTTTTGAGAAAATTTTATACAAAACATTGCACAAACTGATCGGTCTAAATTCAGAGGCAAATTCAGGATTTTTCTTTTTTGGAATGAGAGTTATGAAAGTATGATTGAGGTGATTAGGTAAAGTAGCAGAATTAAGATAATGCAGCACAGAGTTAGAGATATCATTTCCAATTAAGTTCCAATAATGCTGATAAAAGAGAGGAGGCATACCATCAGGTCCTGGTGCCTTTAGTGGGGCCATTTGATTTATGGCCTGCTTTACCTCCAATTGAGTGAATTCAGATAAGAGCATGGAATTCATTTCCGCGGTAATTACTTTCTGAATGGAATTTGTCGCCACGGAACAGAATTGCTGGTTGTTTGTCTGAAGAAGGTCCTGGTAATAGTGTACCAAACATTCTGCTATGTCTTCATTGGTGTCCACCACTCGACCACTAGGATCTTTCAATTTCCGGATCAAAATTTTCCTCTTCCTTTGAGATGCATGGCTGTGAAAGAATTTTGAATTTCTGTCCCCAAATTTAGCCCACGTGACCTTTGCTCTTTGGAACCAAAGTCTATTTTCTTTATCAATCAATTCAGATATCTCCTTTTGCAACTCACGGACATGCTGATTATTTCCAGTTCTCATGGCTAATTTTTCGGCCTCCTTTAATTCCTTTCTCTTCCGGCTCAATATTATTTTGACATTCCCAAAGCAGTCTCGCTCCCACTTGCGAAGTTCTTTGCCACATTTATCTATTTTGCGCATGACATGGTCATGATCTTCCTCTTCTCCCCTTGACAGCCAAATTGCCTCAACAATATTTGAGCACCCATGGTCAGAGAGCCACATTTCTTCGAACCTAAATGGTTTAGTAGAAGATGGGATGTCTAAACCATCCAAGGTAATCCACAATGGGGAATGATCCGAAGAGTCTGAGTGTAGATGGTGGATTTTTGTGCCTGTAAATTTCATGAACCACTCGTGGTTAGCCAGCCCACGGTCTAATCTTTCCCACAATGAGTGGCCATCCACAAAATGTTTTCTCCAAGTAAATTGGTCTCCCACATAGCCAAGATCAAGAAATCCGCATTCATCTAACACATCCCGAAAAAGTTGCATCTGGGCCTGACTTCTATTATTTCCTCCCAATTTCTCTAAGCTTCTTGTGATTTCATTAAAATCCCCAGCACAAAGCCAAGGAAGATTATGTCTGGTATTGAGCAACCTTAACTTATTCCATGCTTCCATTCTCTTGTGTGTTACCGGTTCTCCATAAAAACCTGTGAATCTCCATGCTTCATCGCTGCCTCTATTAATGATAGAATCAATGTGGTATTTGGAGAAAGAATCCACCCAAATATCAATGGAATTTTTCCAGTAGAGAGCCAAACCCCCACCTCCTCTAGGGTTTTTTTCCACATAAAACATATTATCAAACTTGATGTTTCTTTGAATTTCTTTTAGCCTAGCTTCATCCGCCCATGTTTCGGCTAAAAACACAACGGAGGGATCTTTTGCTCGAATCACTACTTCAAGCTCCTTTCCTGTACGTAGGTTCCCAAGCCCGCGACAGTTCCAAACTATGAGACTCATTGCACTTGGCGGGACTGCTGAGCAGCCTCCGCCATTGGATATTGCTGACTTTCTCCCTTTGAAACCTGTGTTTTTTTGATAGGTAACTCAGGAAGAGACTCTACTTCTTCTTCTCTGCTTCTTTTTTTTTCCAAGGGACTCTGTGGTGGGTCCGTCTCCATAGGGTTGTCTCTTGCCAATCTCTTCCAGGTACGCAAAGTTTTGTTTCCTTGGTTAGATGGTGCGGAGTATTCTGTCACTTGGTTTGTCTGCTCCTGAGTTACAAGTGTTTGCATGGAGGGAGCTATTTGCTTTTCACTGATTGGTGGGACTTGTGATGCACCAGCTGAAATATTTTCCACGTGTGCTCCACATTTGTCAAACTTCCTAAGTTCAGAATCTATTTCCTGTATTTGCGCTTCAAAGGTAACGGTATCAGTATGGCAGGAATTTAAATTAGAATTAGAAATAAATACCTCAGTTATTGGGTTGCAATATTCTCGGCCATTCAGCGTGCTCTGCTCCCTTGGATCACGTGATTCCATACTTGTTCCGTTCCTCAACTCAGCGCCTCCCTTCTCACCGGAAACAGATTGGGCTGAGCTTTTCCCGATGGATTTGGCCGCTGTTTCAGAGGACGATGCAGCGTTTGAGCGTTGGACAGGTCGTGGGACTCCACCCAATCCGTCACCCATGCCCGGAACCACAACGAAAGGAGTTTTTCCAAGATTGTACGCCAGAGCTCTCAGCCACGGTCCATATTCATGAGGCTCTATTTTTTCTAATTCTTTTTTTGCTAACCAAACTTCACAATCCTTCCCATCGTGTGAGATCAATCCACACCAATAGCAAAAATTGGGAAGTTTCTCGTATTTGAACGAAACCCAGGTCTCCTCATTATCATTCAGAGCTATTCGTCGACCTTGGCACAGCGGCTTTGATACATCGATCTCCACTTGAACGCGTAAGAAATCACCTCCCACCAGTTCACTAGAGTTCTCACAAGGTGTTACCTGGCCGAGTGTTTCTCCTATTTCGATTGCAATCTCTGAATCAAGCATCCGCATCGGCAATCCGTGAATTTGCACCCAGATTTTCAGATTGGTGAATCTTAAATACCTCGCCGGTGTAGTCCCATCATATCTCTGTAACAGGACTAGATGTTTATCGAAGGTCCAAGGTTCGTTGGCAAGGACCCGTTCGGCATCTGATTCGAGTTCAAATACAAGCAGAAGAATATGGTCTCTTGCTTCACGCACCTTGAACTCCTTTTTGGCTCTCCATAAGGGTTTAAAGGTGCGACATATTGCTTCCACATTAAGGGCTCTCTTTGTAAGAAATTTTGCAGCCAATACAAACTCCTTGCTGCGTAGGTTTTTGGACTTTGACAGACTGAGTTCACAAACAATAAACTTGATTACACATGCCTAAGAGAAATTTCATTTGTCATTAAGGAATTCAAAACCTTGAAAACAAAGTGTCACAAGGTGCGCCCCTATTCAAGTTTTAAACTAGACAGTTCAATCACTAACTCCTGAAACCCAACTTAAATTCATAAATAAGGGCATGTTTGACAGTCTGTAATTGGTACTGTAATGTAATAATTATTTCTATAGTTTAGCTATTCTTTAGTTTGTTTATGTTTTTATTACAACTAGTTGCAGACCTGCGCGATGCGTGAGAAAATATGATATGATTTTTTTTATTGAATAATTATTGAATTAAGATATTAGATTGTATATTATTAAAAATTCAATATGTGTTATTTGAAATTATGTTTTAAATTAGAAATTTTTTGTAGTGTAACAAAATATATTTTTTAGTCAGGTATTATATATAGTGAGATATGTATGAAAACACAATGCAATAATTTTATTTAAAAAAAAAAAAAATTTGATAGTGTGAGAACTATTAGACCAAGTTGTAACTATATATACTTTGTTTACTACTATATAGATGTATGCGATTTAACTCTTATAGATATATTTTTCTCAAAAACATAGATCCATGTCTCTTTCTTCCTCACAATTTAAACTAAGTGAAAAAGTAAATAAAGATAACTATGCAATAAAGCATAGATTATAAAGTGAAAATATAAAAGAAAATAAAATGCAAAAAGAAAAAGTTCCTTAAGTATCTATACATAAAAACATTAATAGCATAATGATGCTATAAAGTAAATTATATTTTATCTTATTATCTTTTTGGCATTTTTAGTAAAGATGATTAACTATGCAAAGTAAAAGCTTACCAAACACATGGGATGCAACAATACAAAATTACTATCCTGAATTTTTTTTTTTACTTTTTTGATACTCTACAAATAAAAAAACTTTATTCACTTTTTGTCATAGTATAGACTATAGAGCGATTACAAAATAACAAAAAGTCAAGGAACTTATAGCAAAAGGTTTTGTATACAAAATTCTAGTAGAAGGGAAACTAATAGGCCCTCCACTTTCTTCAAGACATAGGAGATTATGAAAGGCCATACATCCTTTGCCTACCCTTTTCTCTTTCTCAAATTCACATTACCAAAGAAGTACATGAAGCTAAAAACATTGTGAATATATCTTTGTTCAGTGGAAGTCCATTGGTAGGCACATTCAAATTCGAAGCCATGTATACTTTGTTTTGATATAAACTCAAATTTCTAATTTTTTTTAAAAAAAAAATCTACGTACTAACCCAAACCAAAATTCAACCAAAGCTATAAGAATGATTTGTGATAGGAAATTTAAAAAATACAACACGAAAAAATTAAATAAACCATCAACCTAAATTAGAGTTATAAGAAAGAACAAAAATAAAGCAATAAAGAGAGAAAGAGAAAGAGAAAGAGAGAGAGAGTACTCACAGTTTTTGTGTGGAAAAAAAAATATGAATTGAATCGAATAAATGATTTCAAATTTATACAAAATAAGATGGAGAGAAGAAGAGTTAAAATATAAGAAAGAGGAAATGATGAAGAAAGTTTAATGATAAAGTAAAGAGTAATAGGGAAATAAAGAGGCAAAGAGGGAGGCCATGGGGAAAGGTTGGAGGAAGAGAAGCAGAGTTTTTTTTTTTTTTTTTTTTTTTTAGAATAGGAAGATGAAAATTTTAAATATTCAATTATTTGAAATTAGAAAGAAGAAAACAAAAAGTTGAAATCAATTTGGATAGCTGAATATAGTTAAACATTTGCATCTAATGAATAGTAACATATATAATGAATAGTAAACATGTGCATATATCCACTAAATGATAATGAATTATTCAATTTTAACAATTACTTGAAATTAGAAAGAAGAAAATGAAAAGTTGAAATCAATTTAGGTAGCTGAATGTCAAATATTTGTATTTAAAAGAAATGAATAGTAACATGTTGGGGCAAAACTTAGGTACAGTACCTTAAGTACAGCACCTTAGGTTCCCTATTTAAAATTTTGACAACTGTAGAATTTAACAAACTAAGTAAACGGCGTTAAAACTAAAAATATCTTCTTCTTTTTTTTAATTTCCTTCTTCCTTCTTTTTTCCCATACCTGCAAACCTTTCTCTTCCAAACCACCCATGACCCTTCTCTTCCAAACCCAAAACCCATATTTCCTTCTTCCTTCTTTTTCCTGTACCTGCAAATGGCTTCCCTTCCAAACCCAAAACCTTTCTCTTCCAAACCCAAAACCCAAAAAACAAAAAAAGAAAAAAGAAAAAAACACATATGCTCATACCTTGGTCTTGGACGCACTCTCGGTGAAGGGATGTATGTCTATCCATTTACTTTACCTAGTTCCCAATCGAGTCGCCAAAATGTGAGAGTGCCTTTTTTCTCAGCACAGTGGCCCAAAGATCCTAGGCCAAATAATTGTTCTTGATGGACTAGGCTTAGTTCACCACAGCTAACGAGCTGTTTAAGAACTAAGTGGTGCACAAAGCAAACTTCCTACAACACAAATAAACTAACAAACGAAAATACTCGTATTGAATGACAGTTCAAACAGCAAGGAAATGTGCAACAGATAAAATATGGTAAAAGAAAAAGGGATTAGGGATCCTTGAATCAATGAGAGACATATTATAAATTTTCTTTAGTTATGGTTACAATGCTCACTAAGACATGATACAAAGTTCAACTAAGTTCAAAAATTACAGACTTTGATAGCTATTCAAGCTTCAAAGACTTGCAAAGTTTGAACTTTTTGAATCCGAGTACGTGCTATAATGGCTGTCTAAGGGATACCGGGAGCGATTCCTCTGTTTTCCTTGAACTTTACAAAGTCCTTTTATGGCTCTTATGTCTTTTCTAGAAATCCAAAAATGGCGATGTGTGTCTAGATGAAAATCAATGAGTCCTCCATCTCTGAATGCCCGTTAGCTAGGACTTCCTCCTTCTTTTATAGTGCAACTCTAGGGTTCCGGGGGTACCAGTGATTTCTCCCTTTTACCCCTCAAAGTTTGCACTATGCCAATTTGCTCAGGGGCTGGTCGTTTCCTTTTTTTCTCATAGCTTCTTCCTTTTGGTGCGACCAAGCTGAAAACCCCATAGCTGATTTTCCATTTCAAGTTCCCCTCAAGCCGCTGATCTTCAATCCTTTCTTTCACCCTCCCAGCTTTTGGTTGCACTACATTTTTGTCATTTTCTTGAATAGTTAGAATCTTTTGCTGCTGGATTGAAAGCTCCCTTCCAGTTACCTCTTTTATGCTTTTCTCATTCTAGGGACCCTGGGGGACAGCTCCTTCGTTCATGCATTTTCTGCTTCTGTACTTTTCTGGTTCCACTGTCTATCTGGGCGCATAAGACCCGCATGCTCTTTGTCTTTTTATCCTACTTCAATTTTACTTATACTGTGTTGTTCGTTCCAGAGATCCCCGGACTCCAATGACTTCTGGGATCCCGGCCCAGCTCTTCATATTGGGCTCCTTTTGGTTTGTTGATCCTGGCCAGTTGGGCCTTTCTTTTGCTTCATGTATTTTAAATTCTGTTCTTCCATGGATCGTTGGATCCCAATCCTTTAGGCCTCCCACTCTTTTCTTCTTTCTTTTTTTTTTTTTTTTTTTCTTTTTTTCCTTCATCACGTGAATCCAGCCTCTTATTTTTTCTAACTTTATTTTCATGAAATTGGCCCAACATGCTATTTCTTTGGGCCTTAGATTATGGGCAATTTTGAACCTCAACAGATTCTTTCTTTTCTGATCTATGATTCTTTCTTCTTTTCTGATCTATGTTTCTGTCTTCTTTTCTGATCTATGATTCTTTCTCTCTCTATTTCTCTCTCTTGGTGTGTGTGTGTGTGTGTGTGTGTGTGTGTGTATGTGTGTGTATCTTTTTCAACTTTATTGATGTTAAGTGTGGAAGTTTTGGGTATAGCTGAAATGGGTCCCTTTTTTGGTCTGAAACCCAGTAGATCTAGCTTTTATTTTTTTATCTTTCCTATTTGGTTACTGAGAAAATGAGGGAAAAGGGTCTTTTTTGGTTTGAAACCCAGTAGAAAATGAGGCAACATCGTGGGTTCTCGCAGTACAGGGAAAAAAAGGAAGAAGGAAAAAAGAAAAAAAATAAAGAATTTTTAGTTTTAACGCCGTTAGTTTGGGATGTTAAATTGGACAGGTGTCAAAATTTTAAGTAGGGAACCTAAGGTACTGTACCTAAGATACTATACCTAAGTTTTGCCCAACATGTTGAATAATAATGGAGTGCATCAATAGGTTTGTCCATTAGCTATATTTAATTATTTTATATAAAATAAAATGGAAAAATAATGAAGGAAATTTATATAAAAAAAACTATGACGTAGCAGATGAGGTGGCTCAACAGCAGTACAACAACAATAAATTCTACATCTCAGCTTTTAGATATATATATAGATATAGATAAATAATCATTCCTTATGAATAACTATTATTCAAAATAAAGAATAATTATTACTCTCTAAAAGAATTTGGTATTAACTATTCCTTAGTAAATGCAATAATTTCTAAGATTAATATATTTCCAAATAAACAAACTTTCCATATACATGTATCAATAATAAAAAAATCATAAAAAATAACACATATCTCTCTCAAATTTTAAAAAATAACCATTATCAAGAAAATATAATTATATGAGCAAGATATTTCCTAAAGTAAATTTTAAGTTTTATTTTAATGTTATAACTCATAACCAAACTTAAAAATAAGTTTAGTTACTACATTACAACTGTGAGGATAAGGAGGCTGAGTAAGTGAGTTGGGCCGTGGGCCGTGCCCGAGGACACATAGAAGCCCGAGGATGGTTGAAATGTTTGTTAAGTTGCGGGGTTAATGGGCCAAGGACAAGAGAGGATAATAACAGATTGGCGGTAGCTCCCAAGGAGCCGAGCCTCCTCGAGAAAGCATTGTGAAAGGTTGGAACCCAGCCATCTCGAGAATGCTGTATAAAAGGTAATCATTCTTTTGAGGATAAACATCAGGGAAGGTAGACAACAACAAAGGAAGAAATATCTGAGGAGAAGACTGCCACCACCACATTAAATACTCTGCACCAAACCAACTGGCCGTATTTATTGGGAAATGACACCTAAATAGTGCTATCACAGTTTACAATTGCTCACAAAGCTTCCAGGAGGTTGTGATGGGACAAGTATCCAAGTGATTACCTACATGATCAACAAGTGGAAGGATGAAATGGAGGATAGAAGGACTATATAAAGGAAAGGCCCTGGTAAAAAATGTGGCATGTAATTTGAGAAGGAAGAAAAAAAGAAGAACACATTGTATTCATAGGAACTTGATCTATTATAAGAACATCTTATCATCGGACTTGACTGAGAAGTTTTATTTCCATCAATTTGTGTTTTTAGTCTTCTTGGCATGAATCTGGCTAGCTATGGTCCATACTTAATTTGCTGAGGCCTTTTCCTGTAAAATCCATTCTCTAACAAATATATTGTTTTAGGCTTGTTGAGCTGTCATCTATAGTTCTGGGTGGGTTGTGGCTCAAATCCAAGCCCTTACAACAACACATTTTATTCCTAGTAATAAATATTACAATACTTATCGTAATCTCCATTCAATATACCAAACGTGCTCTAACTTTTCATTACATGTCAAAAGACAAAAAAAGACATTTAAAATTTGTATATGTGTAATATGCATCGAACTTGCAATTATAATATTGATACAATGACTACTTAGTACTTACCAACCCATGGAAAACATAAGCAAATTACTATCACATCCTGAAACAAAGGTTGGTTGTAGATTCACGTTACTTTCTAGGAAGTTTTCATGTTAAATAAGAAGTGAAAAGAAAATTGTACTTGAGTCAAGCTGTGTACTAGGGTAGCAACTTTGATAATTTGGACCTACAAAAGCTCATAGACATGGAGGCATATATAATAATTGGAAACTAAGTGAGGATGGCAATGAGAATGTACCATGCATGCATGTAAACCCAGATTATTAAGAGAGATAGAAGCAGCTATAACATACGAAGCTCCAAAATTTGGTATTTTGTGGATGTGAAAGTGTTATCTTATAAGCTCTATTATGTAATACCTATCAAAACTTTTATGTTCAACGTATAAAAGCGAGGTACTTTCTTTTCAAATTAGTATCTTGTGGATGAGGAAGTATTCGTCAACATATGATGACTTATAAGCACTGTATTGGACTCTTGGTAAATTTCATAACAATTGACTTGAAGGTTCTTGGAATTTCTTTTCAATTTGTGGACAAACTATTTCATCAATTTTTTATTTTTTGTTTTGTTTTTTTATAGTTAGATAGCTCACAAATAGAAATCTAATACCAAAATATTAACTTGACATGACTTACTTTTTCAAAAATTGCATGCAATTGATTCCAATTTTTTCTTGGTGAGTTTTTTCTTTTGGAAAACACAAAAATGTGTTTTCATGCTTTCAGCCATGTCCATGGATCACCCCCACGCCAAACCCACATCCCAAATACCCATTGTGTGTTTGAGTCACCACCACGAAATCCTCAAGCCCAACCAATCGCCCCACATCATAATCCAAAAATAGCCACCTAAGCTGCCATTAGACTCGAAAAAAAAAAAGTTTAACATAGTTCTTAACATCTTTTTTTCTTTTTTCTTTCCATACATATAAAAGAATAAAAACAAGAAAAAAAAAAATCAACTCAATACTGTTGAGTAATACAAAAATCCATAAATTTGTAATCTAATACTAATAGCCTAATAATTCCATAAATGAAAAAAAATATATGTATACATTTTATACATGGAATTCGCCAACTTAAACCTAGCATCTTAGGATTAGCTTGTAATCTTCATTTACAATGTGTAATATCATTCAACATGCACTTACTCATTGTTCTAAAAAGTAGATAGCACAGAAGTGGATTACACAAAGATTTGCCACTTATGAAGAAAAAACTCTGTAAGAGACCAATTATATTTAGTATGCCAATTCATCATTGTGGATCATTCCATTTTGGAAAAAAAAAGAAGGTTGCAATAAGTGTTGAACAATTTAAAATTTTTATATACTTAGTTTTACACACAACTTAATTTTTCTTATTGGGGTAAAATGAATTTTGTAAATATTTACATTGCTTTTAAAAGAAAATCTATTAGTTTTTTGCAATATGGTATTATCAGTGAGTTTTTCATTGAATTTTGTATTTGAGTTAATGATAATAAGCTTTGGAATTGTAAAAGACTTTGGATTAGTTTAAAATGGATATGAAGTAGATTTAAATGAGAAACTAGTTGTTCTATGAGTTTAAAATAGTTTCAAATTACAGAAATTTGACACAAAATTAGGGTGAATTTGAAATCTACTTTGAAGCCATTGGCACATAATTTGAATGGATTAGATATTTTACATTAATAAGATCAACTAATGTTGCGGGGGTGGACTAGATAAAAGCAGTTTGCCCATGGGCTTCGAGACAAAAAGGAAGAAAAAAGGTAAAGAAGAGCAAGACCAGCCCGGCATATGTAAATTCCCACCATCACCTCCAATTTTTCCACTTATCCCGGATAATTAAGACCCCTCCTGCCGTCTGATCAGCATCTAGAGCAACCCAATCCTCATCAGGACATCTCCACAAGTTGCAAACCATCTATCTATCCATAATAGCAAGTTTCATTTCTTGTAAATAGTAGATACTACATCACTCTTCCAATCATGTACCAGATTTCTCACCACGAGATGCTTATAAGGGTCACTCAAATTGAATCAAAGGAAGCCCAACCAGTTTACTAAAGCCACAAATTCTATTTTCACCCACCTTGAAAACTAAATGATCATCAATACACACTACCTGATTAGCACCGTCCAACACCCCATCAAAGCCAACTCGACCAATAGGAATGATCATTATCAAAGGACCATAATCCAAAAAAATTATCACCCCTGTTGAACTAGCGAAAGCTCTTATACTATATTATTGAACAAAAAACTGAGCAAAGAGTTTTTATTAAAAACTTGACTCTTTGAATTACAGCGTTATACCAGAATCAGTGACACTAGCGCACACAAGCACCTTTCTTTCACTGTACACACGGCACTTACCAAATGCAATTGCACACACTGACACCTTACCCCTGGACACCTAGCTACCAACACTATGACACAACGACTCTTGACCTTTTTTCTTCGCTGAATCACTTCACACACTACACATCATTCCACTTCACACGTCTCTCACTTCACCTTACACGTCTCACACACCACACTTCAGTCATCATTACATCTATTTATACTAGATATATGTCGGTTAAGAAACCGACTTGAAGCTTCTAGCTTATATTTTATTGCCAATAAAATAATGGCTTTCTCAAACCTTCTACACAATTTGAAAATGTGCGGCTGAACTTAAACTAAGCTTAGAGAATTTCGGAGAAACAAATTGAGTGAAACTCTAAAAAATTTTAGAGACAAGCGATTAGAGTAATTTGAAATATTTTGTAATCTTAGGTAATATTCACATTATAATAATATTACCTTAATGTGAAGCATATCACAGCAAACTGAACACTCCTTATATGTGATGTTACAAAAATTTGATATTTCATGTTAATTATTTATTAGACGTATTATACCCACCCAAAAAAATGTACTAGTATTGTAGACTTGCTAATGTGACTTAAAAAAAATAATGGGGCAAACATAACAATTTTTACAACATGTTAACAAATTATTATTGGAGTTTATTTCCGCTAATCAATGACATTACTTTTTAATTTATCATTAAAAACTTGATATTTTGATAGTTACAAATTTTTATTTGTACCTCTAGAGATGTTTTAAAAACCTCTTAAAAGCTAATGAAAAAAGTTCATTTTTTGTTCCCTTAGCTTATTTTGTGCTTAAATCTATTTATCTCACCCTTTAATAATTAAAAAGAAAAACAAATAAACTAGTATTTCGTTTTTAAGTAAGAGCATTTTTAGCAATTTTTTTCAAATTTTTGTACTTTTTTAAGAATAAACAGCTACTTTTGCTGTTTAACTATTTACTTTTCAAATACACTTTTTAATAGACTCTTTATCACTTTTTTAATCTAATTTAAATATTATTTCTTTATTTATTTTTTAATATTCTTTTATTATTTTTTTATCATTAATTTATATTCATTATGGGAGGTTCAAGTGATCTATTTGACAAGTGTCAAGAGGGAGAGGAACCTCGGACACACATAAAGATAACGGCAACAGAGAAATATCAAGGAGGCATACTTCAACCACCACATTTAATGCACTGCACCTACCTTTCTGGCCGCATTTATGTGGATAGGACCCCTGAACAGTGCTTTCTCAGCTACCGCCACTCACATAAGGCTAAAAGTGGGGTGATGGGACATGTACTCAAGTGGGTGCCTGGATGATGAACAAGTGGACGGAGGAGATGTAAGAAGGTAATGCTATATAAGAGAAGGGTACCTCTGATAGTAGGGGACCGAAAAAGGGGAAGAAAAAGGAGACATTTGATTGCTGTAGCTCCAGATATTGTAATCCTAAATGATCAATGAAAAGCTCTTCTTCGGACATAGCACTCATACTAGTCCGAGAACACATTAATCCAAATCTTCCCATTAGCATCGCTGTTTGATATTGTTATTTTCATTATTAGCCTAGCTCTTTCACCCACTCTCTACAAAATTTATTGTTTTGGGCTCGGTGGGCCAAGGACCCATACTTTTTTGGGCTTGGGCTGCAAAAACGGACCCTACAAATCTCATTTAAATATTATTTCTTTGTTCATTATTTAATATTCTTTTATTATTTTTTTATCATTAATTTATATTCATTTCCAAAATCTTTTTTCAAATTTTCAACAGTAATATTTTATGAATCTTATAGTAATATTTTCCAAAATTTCAATCTTTTTTGTTCACAATTTAATTTTAATTTCGACATTTATATTATTTATTTGTTCGTCTTTATCAAATCAATGTTAATTTGGTGCAAGTCCTTTAAAAATTGGAATAAATTTATTCATTAATATTTGCCTGATATTATCTTTTAATTTTTAATAATCATTAACTTCTTAATTACTCTTTCTACTTTATTTGAAGAAAAACCTATCTAAATCTTTTTTTGATAATTCAACCTATCTAATCTTAATTTTAGGGATTATTGATACCATTTTTCTTTTAAATAAATAAAAACTCATTGTTCTTATTATTCATTAACTTGTAATTAATTTTCCTTTAAAAAAAAAAAAAAACTTGTCACTAATTTTTATTAAAATAAAAACTTATCATTAAAAGAAGTCCGCACGGCCTTTCCTTTTTGTCAAAGACACGGACAAAGATTTATCAAAAAAAAAAAAAACACACAGACAAAGAGAGAGAAAAGAGAAGAGATATCGCCAAGTTAGATCGGCTTTCACCGTCCACCGCCGCTCGTCATCCTCCACGCTACCAAGACTGGGTCAGATCGGCATCTCTGTTTATTCGATTCCATCAATGACTTTCCTGAACAGTGAAGGAGCCTCCTCGTCTTCTTCTTCTTCTTCTTCTTCTTCCACTCGCCGATGGAACTATGATGTGTTCTTGAGCTTTAGAGGTGAAGATACCCGCGAAGGTTTTACCAGCCATTTGTATACGGCTTTGTGCGACAAAGGCATCAACACCTTCATCGATGGTAAACTTCATAGGGGAGAAGGAATTTCGAAAGAACTTATCCAAGTCATCCAACATTCATCGATTTTGGTTATTGTCTTCTCTGAAAACTACGCCAACTCAATATGGTGCTTGAATGAACTTGCTGAGATTGTTGAGTGTAATGAAAAGGACCCAGAGGTTCAAATTTGTCCAGTTTTTTACAATATTGATCCATCAGAAATACGAAATCAAAAGGGGAACTTTGGAAAAGCACTCGCTAAACATGAAAAGAAGTTGAAGGATAACAAGAACAAGGTGCAGAGGTGGAGGGATGCTCTAAGAAAAGCAGCTAATGCATCTGGATGGCATTACAAGAAAGGGTATGTATCTGATTGTTGATATCATAGTTCATGCTTTTATTGAGTTTGTACTGCTAATATGATGTTTATACCAATGACAGTTATCAAAAATATATGAATAATATTCCATTTACTATATCGAAAAATGTGTCAATTGTTTGTTATAACTCACAACCAGTTATCTTGAATTCGTAGTTAATCTGCTAATCTATCTAATTATATGTTTTCTTATGCTCTGTGATTGTCAGCTGTGCTACTTATAAATCTGAATCTGACTTCATCCAAAAGATTGTTGAAGAGATAGCAAATGCTAAAGTAAATCGGATGCAGTTATATGTTGCTGAATACCCAGTTGGAATAAATTCTCGTGTAAAGGCTATAGAGTCACTTTTAGATATTGGGTTAGATGAATTTTGCGTGGTTGGGATTTATGGCCTTCCCGGAGTAGGAAAGACTACAATTGCAAAAGCTGTTTATAATAAAATTGCTAAACATTTCGATGGAAGCAGCTTTTTAATGAATGTTAGAGAAAATTTGAGGACAGATGTTGGCATAATCACACTACAAGAGCAACTTCTTAATGACATCTTAGGGGATGGTAATTGGAAAGTGGGCAACAAATTTAGAGGAATCAATTTGATAGAGAAGAGACTTTGCTGTAAAACGGTTTTTTTAATTCTTGATGATGTTGATGATTCGACAAGAATAGAAAATTTGCTTGGAAAATGTAATTGGTTTGCTTCCAAAAGTAGAGTCATTATAACATTAAGAGATGTACACTGGTTAGCTGCCCTTAAAAAAAAAGTCTGTACAACTTACAAGGTCAAGGAATTCAAGGTCGAGCAATTAAACAAACATGAAGCTCTTCAACTCTTTAAAGAGCATGCCTTTCCTGGAAACAAACCTTTGGATGAAGATTATTCTAAACTTGCAACTAAATTCATACATTTTGCCAAAGGCCTTCCACTTGCTCTAGAAATAATAGCTCGTGATTTGTGTGGAAAAGCTAAAGATGAATGGGAAAGTGCATTAGATATGTATAAAAAAATTCCTAATAAAGACATTCAGAAAATACTTAGAGTAAGTTACGATGGATTGAATGACACTGAGAAAGATATTTTTCTTGATATTGCATGTTTCTTCAAAGGATGGTACAAAGATTATGTTGTAAAGATATTAGATGCTTGTGAATTATATCCAAGTTCTGGTATTCCAAGACTTGTTAATAAGTGTCTCATAGTTGTCGATCAATATGGTAGATTGTCAATGCATGACTTGATACAACAAATGGGCAAGGAAATTGTTCGACAACAAGCACCAAACATCCTCGGAAAACGTAGTAGGTTATACTGTTATAAGGATTCGCTTGAAGTACTAACTAGAAATAAGGTATAAGTTCTTTTTCTTCAATTATTTTGCTCTTTTTTTTTTTATTTTTCACTAGGTAGAAAGTATTGCATTTTTTCTTTAATTTTTCTTTCTTTCTAACTTTTTATAAAATATTAGTTCATCAGTATTATTATTTTTTTTTAATTTCAAAATATTTATATATTTGGAGAATTCTATTATTTTCTATGGTTTACTTGATGCTTCTCCAATTAGGGATCAAAAAAAATTCGAGGCATAATGTTGCATTCGCCTCAACCAGTAGAGGTGCAACTACACACTGAAGCTTTCAAAAGGATGGAAAATCTCAAATTTCTAATAGTTGAGAATGTACGTATTCGTAAAGCACTTGAATTTCTTCCCAACAATTTAATACTTCTTAAGTGGCCCGATTATCCTTTTCACTGGCCGTCCGAATATTTTCCCGAACAACTTGTTGCTATTGAGATGCCGCGTAATTGCATTAGACTGCCGAAGCTAATCAACCAGGTATGATTATGTATATTTTTAAATTGGGATTTTGTTAAAAAAAAATTTCAAATTTTGTTGTAGTTAACTTTTGGTTTGTTTTCCCTACAGGAGTGGCGGTTAGAAAATTTGAAAGATGTCAATCTCGAACGTTGTGAATTTATTACGAAATTACCTAAATTATGGGCCCCAAATTTAGAGAATTTGGACCTCTCTTTTTGTAAAAATTTAGTTAAGATTGATGAATGCTTTGGATCTCTTGAAAAGCTTAAAAGATGGAACCTCGCTCATTGCAGAAAACTTCAATTTCTTCCAAGCCAACTCAGATTGAAATCTCTTAAATATTTCTGTCTTACTAGCTGCTCAGGGCTTGAGCACCTCCCTAATTTTCATTCAGAAATGGGATGTTTAGAGATTTTATATTTAGGTGAGAGTGGCATTAGGGAGTTGCCTTCATCAATCAAGTATCTCACTAAGCTTGAGACATTAAGCCTTGATAAATGCGAAAACCTCCGGGATCTTCCAGATAGCATTTATAAATTGCAACGGCTTCGGATATTGGACACTACTACTACCAAATTGAGACCAACATGCAATTCTATTGATATCTCTTCAAGATATGGGTTTGTGAAGATGAAACCACTGGATCTTTTGATGAAGCTTGATTACTTCCCCGCATTGGAAATGATAGATCTATCTGAAACCAATATTGTTACCATCCCTGAAAGCATTAGCAGACTTTCCAGATTAGTATCACTTTTAATTTCGAATTGCAAGCATCTTCGTGAAATTCAAAGACTTCCCCAATCGATAAGAACCGTTCTTGCAGAGAATTGCATGTTGTTGGATTCTCAATCACCAAGCGGACTATTGAATCAGGTCTCTCTCTTTCTTTAAGATATAAAGAAACAATTTTTGTTACTTTCTCTAAATACTTTACAAGATTTGCTAAATGAAAAATCTTGAATTTTCTAATTGCATGCAGGTAATAGAAATTATAGGGATTTTACCAAATAGAGTATGTGGTAGTGCAAGAAGCAACAAATTAATGGATCCACAATTCACCAATTACTTCCCATCTGAAACTGAGGGTGCTGAATCTGAAGATGGGGACATATCAACGGATCCCCAGTTCTCCAATTATTTACCATCTGAAGCTGAGGGCACTGAATATGAAGATGGGGACATATCAATGGATCAACAGTTATCCAATTATATCCCAAATGAAACTGAGGGTGTTGAATTTGAAGATGGAGGCAGATCAATGGATCCACAGCTCTCCAATTATTTTCCATCTGAAATTGAGGGCATTGAATACGAACATGGGGACATTGCTCATACTCTTCATGTACCAGGAACTGAGATTCCAAAGTGGTTCAACCATCAAAGTGTTGAAAATTCCATATTATTCTGGGTTGGTTGCAAATTTCCAAAATTGGCTGTCTGTATTGCTCTTGGACCAGATGAGGCACATAAGCGCTTTTATGACTGCTCTGTTTACATTTCCATCAATGGTTGTGAAGAACGTGAATATGGGTATTTTCGTCCATCTGAAAATAATTATAATCATCTGTTCTTATTTTCTCCATGTCAATGGCTTCTGCAGCAGCATTTGATTGAATCAAATCCAACTGACCAGAATCGCGTTGAGGTTACATATAGAACGTGTTTCGCTCATTATGATGTTGAACCCAATCCTTGTATTGAGCCACTAAATCCCACCCTCATAAAAAGGTGGGGGGTCCACATAGAATGCACTTGTCCTCCTCAAGAATCTGTAATACCTAACTTGCCCCTTCTAACTGCTGGACATGATGATGATGATGTCGTTGATTACTGGCATGAGTTGAAATTTTGTGGATCTGATGATAAAGAAGAATATCTGTCTCCTCTGGTCCTTGATGACACATCTATGTCATGCATGAGTTGGCTAGTTGAGCCAACCACCAAGCTTTTTAAGCTATTTGGCTTTTGCAGCCCCAGAAATATTTCCTGAAAGGGTGATTGAGGCCCTTAGACCTTAGTGCCCACCAGCCTAAACATTTCGTTCTGTTCTCTCGAGTAAAAAAAGAAAAAGGTGGGGCTTCCTATGGATACAACAGATGAATACAACTTAGCCTTGGGCAGGGCAGATATGCATTTTGGCTTAAACGTAAGTGGTGGGTTTTGTTTGTTTTCAACTTCAATGGCCCATGACTTTGTCAGCTTCAATCTCTATTCATCATCGAAGAAACTGAGGACATTTTGATGAACTCAGAAGAAATATGCCTCAATAAAAAAATCACATTGAAATTGCTTCTCCTCTTTTGTTTCTGTCCGGTTTCTTTTGCATTTGATGCCAAGGTATGTTTCCCTTTTTAGTAGCACTGTTTCATTTGCGTCTTTTACCCAATGGCAATGGATATCATTATCATATCAACTTATAAGTGTATTGTTTTGTTGTTCTGTCCTGTAGTTGTAGTTGTAGTATCAGTTTTGTGTTTTGTTTAATCCTGTGTGTCTGCTTTGTTTTGTTTTAAAACTCTGTTTATGTGTTCTGTGTTTCTTTTAATAAATATCCCTGTTTTTATGCAAAATTAATTATAACAACTCTGAAAAAACCAAACTCAGGGGAAGCAAGAAACTTGTTTGCAGACCAGCAATTATGCAGAAATAAAAAATGGTTTGCAGAAAAGCAATTCTGCAGAAAAAATAAAACTGGTTTGCATTGCAGACTAGCAATTTTGCAGGAAAAAAAAAATCCGTGAGTTTAGGTGAAGGTGTTGTGTGGGTCTGCTGGAGAGAGAGACAAAAATGTTGAGGGGAAAGAGAGATGGAAGTGAACAGAGAGAAACTGAATTTTTTATATTATTTGATGGTATAGTTTATATTATTTTAATGAGTTGTATATAAAAATAGAAACTGAGATGTTGGGTGAGTTGTAAAATGAGATGGTAAAATAGATAAAGTAGGTTTTGAGGTTGTAAAATAGAACTTTTTTGGAATCCCGGATGGGAATGCTCTTAGAGAAATAAAGATTGATTATGAGAAAACTGCTAGTACCCATCCCAATACTCTAATTAGATGGTAAATACTTAGTAACTATTATGTAATATGTGTTTTCTTTTACTGGGTTTGAGATATACTGCTGTGATGATTTGGAGTGTAGTGTGGAACTTTGTGGAGCTTAATTATTGTTTTGGTGCTGGGTTTTCAATGAATTTGGAATTGAAAGAAGAAGAATTATTCATTGTTTTAAGTTGTACTACAAGTTGAAGATTTAGGTTAGTGGCATGTGTTATCTGCTCCCTCAAAGTATTTGGATGAATGCATAAACCAAACTTTCCATCACTTAGGAAGTACAAGGTAAAAAAATATTATAGAAAACTTCCATCCTCATTGATAGTTATTTTGTATCTTAACTTCAATGTGAATCCACCAATGATATCTTAACTAGAAATTGTGTCCCAAGCATTGTTTATGTTATATAGAAAACTGGTATAGGTTTATCATACTTTAGCATTAAATCTACCTTTTTATCTAATTGTTAGTCTCTCTCTCTCTCTCTCTCAAGTTCTTCACATCTTGTCCTACTCTGCTGTGATCACTAGAAAGGATTTGCAATTTTCTGTTGAGGTTACTGGAACCATATTTCCTTAGTGAGTGTTATTTGGTATCCAAATTTCTATCTGAATTCATGAATGATATCTTAACTAGAAATTGTGCCCCAAGCATTGTTTATGTAAAATAGCAAACTGAGAGAACCAAGAAACAATACCAACATTTTTTTTCTTTTTTTTAAATAATTGATTGTGTTCTAATGCTTAGCCAGATTTTATTGTACATACCCCGTGTAATGCAACTTAGAAGGATAAGTATTAAATAAACTTTACAAACTAAACAACAGGTGTGGAAAATAATAAACATACCATTATGCACTGTAATTGCAATAGAAATACAATTTTGCTATAATCATTACCATTACATGGGTTGCATTTGATTTCCTCTGGGCTTCACTAAATTTTTTTAGTTAAGTTTGGCTTTGAGCAAAAAATTTCCTATTAATATAGTAGTCCTATTGGTAAGTGCTTTGCTTCTATTCCTTTTGGAGATTAATATATGCTTTATGGGGATGTTTAGATTTGCTTAGGAATTTTGATTAATGGGGACTGTTTTTGTTAAGGTGGCGATGTTGCTAAAAGAGGAAAAGGTAGCTTATAAGAAGCCTAAATCTAGGATAAAGAAAAGTGTATTTCTTCCCCATTGTTAGCATGCAAAAAACTACAAGGTCCATTAGCTTGCCGTCTAGACTACACCCCAATTCTCATAAGATTGGGGCAGAGCTAAACAAGCTTAAGACTTGGGAATTGTCATCACTTTCGTCAGCAATTCCTTTGGGAGCCAAAACCATGCAAATGGGTTTGGTTAGGCATGCAGAATTGTATAATTGTGTTGAGGAGCTAATTCACACCCCACTTACCGAACAAGCTCTTCACAATCATCATGGAAAGCTAGTAGAAGAAGCACTAGATTTGTCTTTAGGATTGCTAGATGCATGTGGCACTGCAAGAGACTTATTTTTGATCATGAAGGAACATGTGCAAGAACTTCAATCGGCGCTACTTGACAAGACAACATTGTTGTCTAAATATGGTGATTGATACCAAATATGGTGATTGATAATCTAAAGTGCTTCTTACTTCCTAGAAATGCCAAAAGTAACTACTGTTGCATCTGAACTTGGGACTTCTCTGCCTTGAATTGTTTAAGAACTTTGTATCTCTGAAGTAATTTAGTAATA
This sequence comes from Quercus suber, assembly GCF_002906115.3. Classification (NCBI taxonomy): domain Eukaryota; kingdom Viridiplantae; phylum Streptophyta; class Magnoliopsida; order Fagales; family Fagaceae; genus Quercus; species Quercus suber. The sequence continues at coordinate 536,564 of NW_027069765.1, read as the reverse complement.
GTTTTATACATTTTTTAATCCAACTTGGTTTCTTAAGATTGGTTTTTCATCTATCCTTTGTTCACCAATATGGCAATATCTGCTTCTTTCTAATGGTCATGGTTTCAGTGACTATTTCTTTGCACTATTGATGTTAAAGTTGTTCTTTATAAACAGGTGCTGAAGGTATTACTGTGGCAGTTGCTTCTAAAGATAGCACCCTAAAGGCTGTAGAAGGTAATTGGAAAAGGCCAATAAGCTGTAACTCAAATGACAAAGAAGGAAAGATACTAAATTAAAGTAATAGAATGAACCTTTTTGCATAAATGTTTCTTATTTTTTTGGACGTGTTTGCCTAAGTTTTTGTTGGCTTAGTTTCTTATTTCTATTCCATGGTCAAACATTCTCAGTATTTTTGTATCATGCTCCCAAAGGTCATAACGATTGGCCAGTTAGGATTTTCTTTTTAACAAAGATTCTTAGAGAAAATTTTAATAATCATTCAATATAAAGTCATTTATAGTAACCCACAGAATATGAATCAAGATTCAGAGACTTGATTTCTATAATGAAAATTTTATTTTTCTTCAATGTAAAGGTGTACATAATAGATATTATTACTTTCCATAGATTCTATTATGCCACGAGAATATAAATGGTTGGTAATTCGGCAGGACCACAATCGAAATATTCAATACACTATTAGCAAACGATGTTTAAGAGAGACATTCCACTTTCTTCCTCTTATTATATTTATAAGGTAGGGAAATCAATATTGGAGGCACATCCCCCTTTTAGTAGCACGGGACATTTGATGAGTTGTGACCCAAAAGTGTCTACACGAAGATAAAGCCGGTTATTCCTTGATGTATCAACATTGCATTCTACCCAGGAGCATGCCTAATTGCTCCTTTTATATTATAACTTATGCTACTTAAGCTGTAAGAACTCCCATTAGGTTGGATCCTGGTAACAATTTTTTCCCCACTCAATGTTATAGTGGAAATTAAAAAACAAAGAGAAGGTTTAAGAAATTAAGCTTGAACAATCAATTTCAAGTTACTAAAGAGGTGAAGAGTTACCTGCACTTTCAAGAATTTGGAGAAGGTCTACTTTGTCTTTGTGGTTTAGACTTTAGAGGTGTTTGAAAGTATCCATGCTAGTAAAGGATGGACTCGGTGCAGGTCCCATGTTTCTCCCATTCTTGTGATCAAAATGAGGAACCATTGCCGCTTGGGCAGGCCAGTGTTGGCCAACTTACTTGCATTCTGCTAATTAGGTCTGAAATCTATAGAATGATATACAATGAACTTTATTAGTGATGGAATGGAAGCTATGTACTTATGTAATAAAATGAATGATGAATGATGCTATAATTGCTATATAATTTAATATATAAACTTCAGAAATTTAAGTGCTCATGTTATCGATGTAGCTCCAAATACATTTATTATCAAGTTAGTTTATAAGTTTTATACATAGTAAAATTGATTACAACTTCAACATTTTCCTAATAAGAAATTGGTCCCTTGGATTAATCGAAAGAGTTGTTAGGATCGTAGTTGGACAGGTATGAGCCATCGTTGTAATTAGGCGAGCCCATGAATGCCGAAATTTGTTTTGGGTTTTCTTCTTGTTGGATAGCAACAACTTTGCTTTGTGTCACAGTATGATCTTGCCCACATCATTAGAGATTTAGGACCCGTTTGGTACATAAATTTATAAACAAGTTTTCAGTTTTTAAACAATATTATACATATTTTTACACACTTTTTCACCCACACGTATTTCCTAAAAAATTGAAAATTATTGTTTAAATACACGTACCAAACGAGCCAGAGTGTTGAAATCAAGAAAAAAGTTGTGATGTTATGACAATATCAAATAAGAGTATTTAACGTTCAAAAGGATGATCTCTCTCTTAAATAATCTCACTCACCTGTTGTACAAGATAGAAGAATTCTAAACTCTCTGAAACACAACCAACTGCTAGGCATTGTACTAATAAAAGCTTGATGAAGATTGCACAATTGGGTTTCATCTTCGTGTGTGTCAGTGAGTTGTGGGATTTGTTTTTGGACTTAGGGTGGTGTCATGGTGTGAATGGCAGTACTTATAGGCAAAAACGTAAGTGTGGACAGAATATTTGGTGCAGCGTATGCTTACTACTATTGCTATTAATTTATCACTTGTGTTGTGCGAAACAAATTCACAGGATTAGCCTTTCACATTGGGAGTTTGGGACAAGTTGGGACAAAATTATTGACCTAATTCCACAACTTCATTGGTTTTGTCTTGATTTTTGTGAAAAAAAAAATTTTAAAAATTATTATTTACTTATCATATTGAAACAACTAACTTTGACTTCTTTTTTTCCTTGCTACATAAAGAGTTACAGAAAACCAAGCACAAAAAATAGCAACAAAAAGACACTCAGACCAGTAAAATGTCCTCATTGAGAGCAAGAACAACTTCCTTAAAGCGATCCTTTGTCCCCATTGTTATTTGTGTTGGTTATGGAAGCTGGTGGTAGAATGTTGGATAAGGCTGTCCATGAAGGCCGTCTGTCAGGTTTTCGTGTAGGTGATTTTGCAGGAAGATCTTTGGTGGTTTCCCATCTCTTTTTTGCTAATGATACTCTAATTTTTTTGTGATGCTAATATTGATCAAATGCTGATTCTTCGTATGGTGCTCATTTGGTTTGAGTTTGTGTCAGGTCTGAAGGTAAATTTGAGTAAGCCTGAACTAGTGGCTATGGGGGCAGTTCATAACATTGAACTTTTGGTGACTGTCTTAGGCTGTAAGCAAGGGTCTTTCCAATGAAATATTTGGGTCTTCCTTTGGAGACAAAATTCAAGGACAAGACTATTTGGAATCCAATTCTGGATAAGATGGAAAGAAAATTAGCAGGTTGGAAAAAATTATATTTATCCAAGGGAGGTAGAGTCACTTTAATTAAAAGCACTCTCTCAAATCTTCCTACTTATTTTCTTTCTTTATTTCCTATTCCTGCTTCAGTGGCCAACTGAATTGCAAGACTTCAACAGGACTTTCTATGGGGTGGCCTAGGGGATGAGCCCAAATTTCATCTTGTTAATTGGACTACAGTTTGTACTCCACTTTCTTTAGGTGGTTTGGGGATTAGGAACCTGAGAGCCTTTAATGTAGCTTTATTAGAGAAGTGGTTATGGAAATTTAGGCAAGAAAGGGATGCTCTATGGCGACAAGTGATAGAGGTGAAGTATGGTTGTGATTGTGGTGGTTGGTGTTCTAGCTCATTCTCTGGTCCATATGGAGTTAGTTTATGGAAAAAATATTAGAAGGGGGTGGCCCTCTTTATCTTGGTTCATTTTGTATGAAATTGGAGATGGTTCAAAAGTGTGGTTTTGGCTAGATTGATGGTGTGGAACATCTTCTCTTACAAATTGCTATCCTGAAATATATAGGATTTGTCAAAACAAAGAGGCGAGTATGGCTGATTTAATGAGGTACACCAATGGAGTCCTTCATTAGAAGATACATTTTTGTAGGGATGTACATAATCGGGAATTGGAAGCTTTCTGGAGCTTCATAAATACCATTTATAGCACTCCCGTAAGGGGGATTGGGGAGGACAAGAGATGTTGGCTACCTTGTAAGAGTAAGGGGTTTATGGTTAGTGCGTATTACCATCTCATAGTTGGCCATAGTGAGCAGTTTTTCCCTTGGAAAAGCATTTGAAAGTAAAAGATTCCTTCTAGAGTGGCTTTCTTTGTATGGACTGCTAACTTGGAGAAATGTTTGACAATTGACAATTTAAGGAAAAGAAAGGTATGCATTTTGGATTGATGTTATATGTGCAAATGTAATAGTGAAACTATTGACCAGTTATTCCTTCATTGTTCGGTTGCTCTAGAGTTGTGGGATATGGTTTTTGGTTTATTTGGAGTTTGTTGGGTTATGCCAATGTCTATTAATGAGCTTCTTGCTTGTTGACAAGGTTGATTTGATTGCCATCGTAATGGAGATATATGGATGGTTGTTCCTCATTGTTTGATGTGGTGTATTTAGAAGGAAAGAAATAGTAGGTGTATTGAAGACAATGAGCGTTCTATGCTTGATCTTAAGCTTCTATTTTTCAGAACTTTATTGGACAGGTTCTCAGTGTGGAGAAACCAACATTTTTCTTCAATTTTGGATTTATTTGATTTATGTAATTTTTGTATTTGATATGTTACACCCTTGAATACTCCTTGTGTACTTAGGTGTCTTTTTATTTTTTATTTTTATATCAATAAATCTTTATTGCTTATCTCCCAAAAAAAAAAAAAGAAAAAAAAAAAAAAAGAACAACTTCTGTCACATCATTTTCCTTTGCTTTTTTTTTTTTTTTTCCAAAAAACTTGTTTTGTTTTTTCCTATTTTTATAGGGAGAGATTTTTTTTTTAACCTTTGTTGTTCATAGGGGGAGTTGTCTCTATTTTCTATAGAGTTGAAGTGGTTTGTGTCCCCTTGATTCTCTATTTTCTCTTATCCTTTATTACGTATGTTGACTGTTTACTCTTTGTATGAGTTGTTTTTGTCAATACGTGACAAAAAGGGGGAGAAATTATTGATTTATGAGAATCATGTTTATCTTGTTTAGAAGGAGTTGAAATTATTTTTGAAAAGGGAAAATATAAATAAAAACTTTTTATTGTATCTAACTTAGGGGGAGAGTTAGTTTACTTATGTTTTTATTTCTATTTCTTGTTCACTGCTCATTGATTTATATTTATGAGTTATTCATGATATATGTCTTTGTTTTGTGTTTTGTGAAGCCAAGAATTTATTTGTTGATTTACTGTTTTCTGTCACACATGCGTTTATGCTTTTGTTGAGTGTTTCAGGAATATATAGGTTAATTCAATTGAGCTGCTGTCTACACTTGCAACTGATGGATAGTAGTTAGGATTGAATTAGTGTTTATGAGCATTGTTTTTGTAAAGGGCTTTTACTTATAAACTTTGAGCTTTTAATTTGTGTTTTGTCACGGATTGCCAAAGGGGGAGTTTGTTAGGTTCTAAAGACTTAGGATTTTATGTATATAGAATTCTAATGTGTATTGTTGGCAAATCATAATCAAAACAGGTTGTTAGTCTTGTTTAGACTTGCTCAAAGTGTGGGCGTTTTATGTAAAGTTGGAATCGAGTGGTTGTAGAAGTATTAGTGACTTTCAGCCTGGCTCGATCGATCGAAAATTATACTCGATCAATCAAATCTCGAGCAGAACGTTTTTCTGCAGAATTTTCCAACTTAGCCCAAGCCCATTAAAGATTAGGGTTTCAGATCTACTTCTCCCACTATATAAAGGAAACCCTAGCTACGTTTTTAGAAGAGCTTTGGATGCTCTTGTGGCTCATATTGCTGTTTGTGTGAATCTCTTGTGAGATCTTTGAGGAGTTTTCCTTCACATAAACTTAGGGTTATCAAGAAGGAGATTACTTTAAGAACTTGATGATCATTCAGTTGCTGCCATAAGAGCTTAAAGAAACGCAAGCGGGTGTGATTGTATCTGGTGGTGAATCCAAGAAAGAAGGAGTCCGTGGATTTGGAGCTTGCACGTAGTCGTGTCAGTAAGTTCTACTGGTGGGTAGCATTAGGAAGTCAAGCGAGGAGCTTGTAAGTCATTTTGTATGAACTTCGATTCTTTCAAATAGTGGATTCAAGTTTACCTTGAGAATAGTTAGGTCAAATCTTCCCCAGATTTTTACCGTGTGGTTTCCTGAGTTATCATATCATTGTGTTATTTACTTTTCCGCTGCTTTATCTATTTGATATGATTGTATGTTTGTGATAACCTAGAATTGCATAATTTGACTAAGTTAATCACTTGACTAATTAACTAGGTTAATCTAGTTAGGTTAAGGGGTCTAAAATTGTTCACTTTTTGTCCTCATAGTTTATGTTGTCTTTCTAGTTCTCTGTAACAGGTTAGCGAACTGTGTGATACATAGATTTTCGAGGTTGAGTCTGTAATTGAAAAGCATGTTGGATATGCATGTCTCTACGAGTTCTTTTTCTTCATGATCCCCGTAACAATCTAGAGACACATCTTCAAACCTTTTGATGAACTGGACGGGATCCTCTCCAGACCTTTGTCTTACCATCTAAAGGCTTTGGAAAGTGACCTTGTCCTCTCTAGGGTAATACTTCACACAGAATCTTTCCTTCATTTCGTCCCAGGTTTTAATGGATCCTAGTCTCAGCGTAGTGTACCAAGTGTATGCTCTATCCACTAAGGATTTAGCAAACTCTCTCAAACACAACTCCCGGTCTCCTGCGTAGGGGCCCATGGTGTGAATAAATCTACTCACGTGTTCCACGGCACTCCCATTTCTTCCATCAAAGGAATGGAACTTTGGGAGTTCATATCATCTGGGGTATGGCTTACCAAGGAGTTCTGGTGGGAATGGAGGATCCCGAGAAAATAACTTAGGGGTCCCCGAAAGTTTCCTCCTTTCTTGATCTAGAAGGGCACTGACATCTGGCAGCGTTAAGTACTGGGGTTAGCTCTTCCTCCTATTGTGGACCCTCCCTCTGGCTGGGTCTTATCTTGGTTGCCCACAAGGGGGGCATTGTCCCTGACTTCTTGCATCTTGCCTTCTTTAAGAAGACGGACCTCTTACTGCAGATCTTTCAGGATTGCAGCCATTCGAGCCATAGGGTCTGGCTCCTGCCTTGGGTCTCTTTGCTCTGATGCGACCTCGTGCTCTGTTAGGGGCACCTCGCCTCTTTGTCTAGAGGCCACTTCATTTTCTCCCACGGGCTCAGAGGCCGCGGGTGGCACATTTGCACCTTTGCTATTCCTTGGTCTTGGAGGCATTCTCTGTGAAGGGATTGTTTCTTCCCTTTTCTTTACCTAGTTCCCAATGGAGTCGCCAAAATGTGAGAGTGCCTTTTTTCTCAGCATAGTGGCCCAAAGATCTTGGGCCAAATAATTGTTCTTGGTGGACTGGGCTTAGTTCACTACAGCTAACGAGCTGTTTAAGAACTAAGTGGTGCACAAAGCAAACTTCCTACAACACAAATAAACTAACAAACGAAAATACTCGTATTGAATGACAGTTCAAATAGCAAGGAAATGTGCAACAGATAAAATATGGTAAAAGAAAAAGGGATTAGGGATCCTTGAATCAATGAGAGACATTTTATAAATTTTCTTTAGTTATGGTTACAATGCTCACTAAGACATGATACAAAGTTCAACTAAGTTCAAAAATTACAGACTTTGATAGCTATTCAAGCTTCAAAGATTTGCAAAGTTTGAACTTTTTGAATCTGAGTACGTGCTATAATGGCTGTCTAAGGGATACCGGGAGCGGTTCCTCTGTTTTCCTTGAACTTTACAGAGTCCTTTTATGGCTCTTATGTCTTTTCTAGAAATCCAAAAATGGCGATGTGTGTCTAGATGAAAATCAATGAGTCCTCCATCTCTGAATGCCCGTTAGCTAGGACTTCCTCCTTCTTTTATAGTGCAACTCTAGGGTTCCGGGGGTACCAGTGATTTCTCCCTTTTACCCCTCAAAGTTTGCGCTATGCCAGTTTGCTCAGGGGCTGGTCGTTTCCTTTTTTTCTCATAGCTTCTTCCTTTTGGTGCGACCAAGCTGAAAGCCCCATAGCTGATTTTCCATTTCAAGTTCCCCTCAGGCCGCTGATCTTCAATCCTTTCTTTCACCCTCCCAGCTTTTGGTTGCACTCCATTTTTGTCATTTTCTTGAATAGTTAGAATTTTTTGCTGTTGGGTTGAAAGCTCCCTTCTAGTTACCTTTTTTATGCTTTTCTCATTCTAGGGACCTTGGGGGACAGCTCCTTCGTTCATGCATTTTCTGCTTCTGTACTTTTCTGGTTCCACTGTTTGTCTGGGCGCATGAGACCCGCATGCTCTTTGTCTTTTTATCCTGCTTCAATTTTACTTATACTGTGTTGTTTGTTCTAGAGATCCTCGGACTCCGATGACTTCTGGGATCCCGGCCCAGCTCTTCTTATTGGGCTCCTTTTGGTTTGTTGATCCTGGTCGGTTGGGCCTTTCTTTTGCTTCATGTATTTTAAATTCTGTTCTTCCATGGATCGTTGGATCCTAATCCTTTAGGCCTCCCACTCTTTTCTTCTTTCTTTTTTTTTTTTTTTTTTTTTTTTTTTTNTGATAACCTAAATTGCTTCTTACATACCAAATATGGTGATTGATAATCTAAAGTGCTTCTTACTTCCCAGAAATGCCAAAAGTAACTACTGTTGCACCTGAACTTGGGACCTCTTTGCCTTGAATTGTTTAAAAACTTTGTATCTCTGAAGTAATTTAGTAATAATTTTATACATTTTTTAATCCAACTTGGTTTCTTAAGATTGGTTTTTCATCTATCCTTTGTTCACCAATATGGAAATCTCTGCTTCTTTCTAATGGTCATGGTTTCAGTAGCTATTTTTTTGCACTATCAATGTTAAAGTTGTTCTTTATATACAGGTGCTGAAGGTACTACTATGGCAGTTGCTTCTAAAGATAGCACCCTAAAGGCTGTAGAAGGTAATTGGAAAAGGCCAATAAGCTGTAACTCAAATGACAAAGAAGGAAAGCTACTAAATTAAAGTAATAGAATGAACCTTTTTGCATAAATGTTTTTTTTTTTTTTTTCTTTGGACGTGTTTGCCTAAGTTTTTGTTGGCTTGGTTTCTTATTTCTATTCCATGGTCAAACATTCTTAGTATTTTTGTATCATGCTCCCAAAGGTCATAACGATTGGCCAGTTAGGATTTTCTTTTTAACAAAGATTCTTAGAGAATTTTTAATAAAAATGCAAAGAATCTCATTCAATATAAAGTCATTGATAGTAACCCACAGAATATGAATCAAGATTTAGAGACTTTGTTAGGTCCTAAAGATTTAGGATTTTATGTATTTAGAACTCTAATTTGTATTGTTGGCAAACCATAATCAAAACAGGTTGTTTAGTCTTGTTTAGGCTTGCTCAAAGTTAGGTCTTTCATGTAAAGTTGGAATCGAGAGGCTGCAGATGCATTGATGCATTTTGGCCTTGCTCGATCGATCGAAAGAAAGACTCGATCAATCGAATCTCGGGCAGAATGTTTTTTTGCAGAATTTTCCAGCTCAGCCCTAACTCATTAAACGTTTTGGGTTTTCTGTTTTTACCCTAGGTATATAAAGAAAAACCCTTGCCACATTTTTAGAGTTGCTCTAGTTGAGTTATTGCTCATACTTTGCTATTTTGTGTAAATCTCTTGTGAGATCTAGATGAGCTTTCCTTTATACAAAGTTTAGGGTTTTCAAGGTAGAGATTACTTCAACATCTTGATGATCAACTCGGTTGCTACCATTGAAGCTTAAAGAATATCAAGCGTGAGTCCTTGTAGCTGATTGGAGAATCCAAGAAAGAAAGAGTCCGTGGATTCAGAGCTTGCACGTGGTCGTGTCAGTAAGTTCTATTGGCGGGTAGCATTAGGAAGTCAAACAGAGAGCTTGTAAGTCCTTTTATATGAACTTCGATTCTTTTGCATAGTGGATTCGGGTTTACCTTGAGAATAGCTAGGTCAAATCCTCCCCAGGTTTTGACCGTGTGGTTTCCTGGGTAATCATATCATTGTGTCTTTTATATTTTCGCTGCTTTATACTTTTGATATGATTGTATGTTTGTGATAACCTATAATTGCTTAAATTGACTAAGTTAATCACTTGGCTAATTAACTAGGTTAATCTGGTTGTTTTAAGGGGTCTAAAACCGTTCAGACTTCATTTCTATAATGAAAATTTTATTTTTCTTCAATGTAAAGGTGTACATAATAGATATTATTATTTTCCATAGATTATATTATGCCACAAGAGAATATAAATGATTGGTAATTAGGCAGGACCACAATCGAAATATTCAATACACTATTAGCAAAGGATGTTTAAGAGAGACATTCCACTTTCTTCCTCTTATCATATTTAGAAGGTAGGGAAATCAATATTGGAGGCACATCCCCCTTTTGGTATCACGGGACATTTGATGAGTTGTGACCCAAAAGTGTCTACACGAAGATAAAGCCGGTTATTCCTTGATGCATCAACATTGCATTCTACCCAGGAGCATGCCTAATTGCTCCTTTTATATTATAACTTATGCTACTTAAGCTGTAAGAACTCCCATTAGGTTGGATCCTGGTAACATTTTTTTCCCCCACTCAATGTTATAGTGGAAATTAAAAAACAAAGAGAAGGTTTAAGAAATTAAGCTTGAACAAGCAATTTCAAATTACTAAAGAGATTAAGAGTTACCTGCACTTTTAAGCATTTGGAGGAGGTCTACTTTGTCTTTGTGGTTTAGAGGTGTTTGAAAGTATCCATGCTAGTATAGGATGGACTCAGAGAGTCAGAGCAAGTCCCATGTTTCTCCCATTCTTGTGATCAAAATGAGGAACCATTGCCACTCGGGCAGGCCAGTGTTGGCCAACTTACTTGCATTCTGCTAATTAGGTCTGAATTCTTTAGAATGATATACAATGAACTTTATTAGTGATGGAATGGAAGCTATGTACTTATGTAATAAAATGAATGATGAATGATGCTACAACTGCTACAGAATTTAATATATAAACTTTAGAAATTTAAGTGCCCATGTTGTTGATGTAGCTCCAATTACATTTATTATCAAGTTAGTTTATAAGTTTTATACATAGTAAAATTGATAACAACTTTGAAGAAATTGGTCCCTTGGATTAATCGAAAGAGTTGTTAGGATCGTAGTTGGATGGGTACGAGCCATCATTGTAATTAGGCCAAAGCCCATGAATGCTGAAATTTGTTTTGGGTTTTCTCCTTGTTGGATAGCAACAACTTTGCTTTGTGTCACAGTATGATCTTGGCCACATCATTAGAGATTTAGAGTGCTGAAATCAAGAAAAAAGTTGTGATGTTATGACAACATCAAATAAGAGTAGTTAGCGTTCAAAAAGATGATCTCTCTCTTAAATAATCCCACTCACCTGTTGTACAAGATAGAAGAATTTTTAACTCTCTGAAACACAACCAATTGCTAGGCATTGTACTAATAAAAGCTTGATGAAGATTGCACAATTGGGTTTCATCTTTGTGTGTGTCAGTGAGGTGTGGGATTTGTTTTTGGACTTAGGGTGGTGTCATGGTGTGAATGGCAGTACTTATAGGCAAAAACATAAGTGTGGACAGAATATTTGGTGCATCATATGCTTACTGCTATTGCTATTAATTTATCACTTGTATTGTGCTAAACAAATTCACAGGATTAGCCTTTCACGTTGGGAGTTTGGGACTAGTTGGGACAAAAATTTCCACAACTTCATTGGTTTTGTCTGTATTTTTGTGAAATTTTTTTAAAAAAAAATTATTATTAACTTATCATATTGAAACAACTAACTTTGACTTCTTCTTTTTTTCCTTGCTACATAAAGAGTTACAGAAAACCAAGCACAAAAAATAGCAACAAAAAGACACTCAGACCGGTAAAATGTCCTCATTGAAAGCAAGAACAACTTCTGTCACATCATTTTCCTTTGCTTTGCGTTTAAAAGTAATGGATTTTCCTAAATTACAAAAGGATTTATTCCACTTTTTGGAACCAATTTCTTATCTGTACAAATCAACAAAATGCTTTATTCCACTCTTTGGAACAAATTTATTTGTACAAATAGATTCCAAAGATGCACAATCTTGCATCATACATTTGCATAAACCCAGTTAAGGTCTTTGGCCATATTACATGGCATTTTCTCTATACAACTATTCCTTTATATCTTTAAAATATACAGAAAATTGTACAAGTCATAATGAATTATATAAATCTAGCAATTTAATGATCCGCACCAGCTTCATGTCAGTAACTTTACACATCAGTATTACAAATACACCAATGATGAACCCAAGTGGAAGTCTACGAGCCTGAACATGGAACCAGTTGTGTTTGCTCTTCCCAGCTCTCCCATTACATGAAAATCACTGGAGTATGTCAAATATGTGGAGATGCTAGATGCAAATGTAATCTGACCAGAACAAACCTTCCACTAAAAGCGACAGAGAATATTCTAGCAGTTAAAGCCAGTAGATATCTCTGTAATGATAAACATAATTTTTTGGCTGAACAAATTCTACTACCAGTAGTCTCCACAAGAGCACTTCCCATCTTTGAAATGATGGAATCGTTGGACATCTCTAAGAATTATCTCCCTATCAAAAATCATTGATATAAGTTTAGCAGCAGAATGACAATCCCCACAGACCCGTAGATTCTTCACCACCCGAATTTTTGTACCAGGGGGAGAGTTTAGAAGCCCAAAAACAATAGCCAATTTCTCACTATGATATCTTAGAGCAATTTCTTTGTCCTCAACTTCCATGTCCGCATGACAAACTAAAGAAATATCAGGAACATACCCTACCAACTTCAATTCCTTGACTAACTTGTCAAGTGCCCGGTGCAAGTCTGCAGAAACAGATTGCACTCCCTCCCCAGAGAAGAATTCATGCACGACATTGTTCACCTCCACTGAACTACACCCAGGTACTTTCACCACCCCCTTGTCTTTCATCAGTTTCCTCAAATAATTCACATCTTCCCATCTCCCAGCCCTTGCGCACAAGTTCGATAAGATCACATAGTCTCCTCCATGAGAGTCATCTAGTTCAAAAATTTGTCCAATCACTCGCTTTGCCAATTCTACATTGCCGTGGCTGCTACAAGCAGATAACAAGGTTCGCCAAAGTATGGGAGTGGGTTTGATTGGTAATGCATCGATGAACTTATAAGCCTCATCTAAGCGACCAGCTCGACTTAGCAAATCCACCATACATCCATAGTGCTTGATACCCGGAATAATCCCATACTTGTCACTCATGCTGTAGAAATACTCACAACCTTCCCTTACTAAGCCAGTGTGGCTGCAAGCATATAAAAGACCCAAAAATGTTATTTCATCAGGTCGCACTCTCACCCTCTTCATTTCTTCAAACAGTGATATGGCTTTGGAACCGTGCCCGTGAGTTGCATATGCCATAACCATGGCTGACCAAGCCTGTGTATCTCTTACAGACATGTTCTCAAAGACAGACACTGCATCATCCAAGCTTCCACACTTTGCATACATATCTATAAGAGTAGTGTTGACCTTAACATATTTATCAAAACCATGTATCTTCACATACTCATGTATCCACCTCCCTAAGTCTAATGCTCCTAACAAAGCACAAGATGAAAGTACGCTAAGCAGTGTTACATCAGTAGGCATGAGATTAATCGCTTGCAATTCACGAAACAATGACAATGCTTCATTGGGCCGACTACTTCGAGCATATCCCGTGATTATTGCATTGTAACAAACAACACAAGGCTCAACTATCTTATCAAAGACGCGGCGAGCTGCATTCACATCACCGCACTCAGTATACATATTTATCAATGTGGGACATACATATATGTTATGGTTGAGACCAAGTTTGGTAGCAAGGCAATGCAATTGTTTACCTTCTTGCAATGCCTTAGAGCTTGCACATGCCTTGAGAAGAGAAGGGAAGGTATAGTCATCAGGGATAATGCCAGAGCATAGGATATCAGAAAAGAGTACAATGGCCCGAAGAGGGGCATTGGAGCGGGAGTATCCACGGGCCATGTTGTTGAAGACCACAATGTCTGGTTGGGGAATTTGGTCGAACAGTTGGTGGGCATGGTCCATAAGGGTAGCACTAGGATTGAGAGTACAGAAACTGATGAGCTTGGTGAGGACATTGATGTCATTTTGGAGGTGGGTTTTGATGGTAAAGGCTTGGATTTGCTTGAGCTCTCTGAGAGAAGTGCAATGGGGTAAGAGAGATAGAGGAGAGGTAGTGTTGGGTTTTGGAGGAGAAGAAAATGGGCTGATTTGGAGAGCATTAGCTGCTGCCATATTTTTCTAAGGATTGCATTCACATGGTAATCACGTCCATGTGATTATTGCTTTCTGGTTGTAACTTGTGGGCCTTATCCACAAACGGAAAACGTTAACGGATGTGGGTTTTAGTTTATAAATTATTTTTCCAAAAAAAAAAATTTTGAAAAATAAATTAATATTTCTCATGAAAGTAACGTCAAAATTTCATTAGAATGATTTATTAACAATTGTCTTAAAGACATCCGGTTAACATGATCCATCTACAAAACCAACTGAATTGGGCTACAGAAGATGATTTTTGAAGAAACTCAGCAATGGTCATCAGTGTCGGCATTGAAGACATCTATAGTCAAGTTTTAGTTTTTCAGTCTTTTGCCTTCAATTATGTTGGTCGCTCTTGTAATTGTGTGGCCGACTCATTAGCAAAAAAAGCAAAAGGCTTTAGGGGTGCTCGGGTTTGGCTTGATTTTCCACCCGAGGACATAGTTCCTTTACTGTTATTTGATGTTCATTGAACTTTGTTTTTGCTCTTTAATAAAAACCCATGCTTACTGTCTGGTTTCTCAAAAAAAAAAAAAAAAAAAAAAAAAAAAAAAAAAAGCCAAATCATTGGCCATCTGTTGCATTTGGTATACATTAGTTCCCTGCTTTGTACTTAAAATCAATCCAAAAGAGCCTAATAACTCAACTAGTTAACATTTTTTGATATTTTCAACAAAAACATTCATGATTAAAAACCTTCACATCCTTAACTATAAATCTTTAACTAACAAATTATATATAAAAAAAATTTAAGTGACTTATATACCAAGGTTGGAAAAAAGAAAGTAAACAAATAAGAAGAATAGTGCATGAGACTTTAGTTTTGTTTTTTTATTACAATGAATTGATCGTTACAACAATGAGTGGCAGAATTTAAATCAGGAATATCCTCACAAATGAGAAGAAGTAATGTCATTGAACTATAAAATTATTGGTGTTACAACAATCGGAAGTGGAATTTGAATCATGATTATCCTTATAAATGAGAAAAAATAATATTATTTAACTACAAAACTCTTGGAATATAAAATTTTAGTTTTATATCAAATTCAAAATGAATATCCTAATCTCCAATATAACTCTATGAAGCTTTATACCATTCAAAAAAAAAATAATAAATAAATAGGGCTCGTGCTTTAAAAAAAAAAAATTACGTACATAATCAATGAGTCTGAAATCCAAAACATCACTCCCATTATCCATAGATAAAATGAGAGGCCGTTAACAATTTAGTCATAAGATACTCCCCAACCCCCCCCCCCCCCCCCCCCCCCCCCCTCCTCTT